>NC_058133.1:186005951-186016264 GCF_016433145.1 Gracilinanus agilis
AAGGAAAGGAAAGGAAATAATTAAATTTTTCAGTGAACTAGGCAACCCTCTGTGACAATAAGTTGCAAAGAAGTTGCCAACCTGCTTTGACAGAAAGAGTTTACTCATCTAGGAGTTCTCTATACCAGTGGAATCACAGGTCTCTGTAGTCCTCTTGGTGACTACTAGTATGAAAGAACTGAAAGGGATATGTTCAGGAAGAGGTGAATCTATTCAGAAATATGCAGAAATCTGAAAGGCACAACTCTCTAGGGCATTTCAGAAAAGTTTGCCTTTCTCCACAGTGATACACCACGGCAAGCTGAGACAGATAATGGTAGGTATCCAGAGCTACAATTAAGAATCCTGGTTTTGGGGGGTGTTGTTCAGGCATTTCAATAGTGTCAACTCTTCATGCCCCTTTCATTTGGCATTTCTTGGCAAATTTCTCTCTGTCATTTCTTTCTCCAGCTCATTTACTGATGAGGAGTCTAAGGCAAACAGGTTTAGAAGACTTGCCCAGGGTCCTACAGCTAGTAAGTGTCTGAGGCCAGATTTGAACTCACGAAAATGAGTCTTCCTGATTCCAAGCTCAGTTCTCTATCCACTAAGTGACCTACCTACCCAAGAATCCTGATACTTGAAGCAAATGCAGTGGGAGCAGGATTGGGCAGACTCCAGTAGAAATGATTAGATTGGTGTAACAAGATGATACATTCTTCCCAACTTCAGACACTTATTAGCTGTGTGACTCTGGACAAGGTACTTAACCTTGTTTGCCTGAAATTCTTCATCTGTAAAATTAGCTGGAGAAGGAACTACTACTCCAATATCTTTGGCATGAAAACCCCAAATGGGCTCACAAAGAGTCGGACATGACTAGAAATAGCTGAACAACAAAAGAATGTTAAATAGAGTCAGGAGGACCTGAGTTCAAATCCTGTCACAAATACTAAATAGCTCTGTGTCCCAAATACCCTCCCCCCGCCATGCTATCCAACACACACACACACACACACACACACACACACACACACACACACACTTCTACTGTGTTTTCTGGAATGCTTGTTCCATAAGTAACAAGCAAGCTTTCATCTCAAATATTTTCTTTTCTCTCTCCTTACATCTTGAATTCCCTGAGACCTAGCTTCCTCCTGATGACACAGCTTCCTGCACCCTTCCCAGTACTGGTTGTACTTTTCCTCTAACCTACTAGTCATGGTTGGGGAAATGGAATACTCCTCTCTCCCTATTGCCCCTTTCACTCTACTATCATCATTCTCTCACTTCTCCTCCTTTGAGGTTCATTCAGTCCATATTTTTCATCTTATCAAGATTCTGGTCATTTTGGAGGCAGCTAGGTGGCTCAGTGAATTGAGAGCCAGACCTAGAAATGGGAGGTCCTGGGTTCAAATTTGACCTCAGATGCTTCCTACCTATGTCACCCTGGACAAGTCATTTAATCAAACCTGTATTGCTCTTCTGCCTTGGAACCAGTACACAATGTTAATTCTAAAACAGAAGGTAAAGGTTTTTTTGAAAAAAAGATTCTGGTAGTTGCTATCTACTGACCTCCAGGAAGCGCCCCCTTTCGTCAATGAATTCAGCACTTGGCTCATTGACTTTTTTTGCCCAATAATTTCTGACCTCATACTAGGGGACTTAGCATATAAATTAATATTCCTTCAAGTACTCTAACTCTAACCTACTAGTTCCTCAATTTTCTCATTTTCTACAGCCTACTCCTTACCCCACCTCAGCTATATACAGAGATGATCCTACCCTTGATCTAACCAATATCCACAAGCATTCCACTTCTATGTTATAAGAACTTTGAAATTCCTTTATTTTATAATCTGTTATCATTCCTTATTTCCTTCTTCATTCTCACCGTGACCACCAATCCCCCCACCCTTCAGTTCTTTCCCAAGTCATCATCCCTTCACTGACTATACCCTCCTCCCTTCCTGGTCTTATTGCCTGGGTGAATCAATTCAACTTTACCCTGTCTCCTTTCTCTTGAATCCCTTTCCTCCTTATACTATAGAGATCTTGCCTTGCCAACCTCCAGACTTGACTTACTCCCACCATCTGGTGCCTTTCCTACTCTCGTGCTGCTAAACAAAATTGGGGAAAATAAAACTATTAACTAGATCCATTACAAAATTATGTTACATAATCTCAACTTGGTTCTCACTATGACAAGATAATCCTTTTATTCTTAATCAATTCACTATTTCACTCACTACAATGGTTTTTCCAGACCTTTTCATCCTTCTCAGACTTCCCGTGGCTACCCCTCCCACACTCTCAACTGAGAACCTTGTCTCCTATTTCACTGAAAAAAAAAAAAAAAAGAAGAAGAAGAACTGGGATCATTCCTATGGGGCTCTTTCTTCTCTCCTCCTCTTCATTTCATATCACTCAGATGTCTTCAACCACTATCTCCTTCTTCACCCCTGTCTCACATGAAGAACTGGCCCTTCTCCTCACCCTGGCAAACCTGTCTACATGCACAAGTAATCCCATTTCACCCTGTCTCCTCTGGCAAATTGTACACTCTATCATCCCGACTCTCACTTATCTTTAATTTCTCCTTGTCTACCATCTGTTTCCTATAACCTATAAATATGCCCATTTCCCCCCCATCCTCAAAAAAAAAAAAAAAAAAAACAACCTCTCACTTTATCTCTCCCTGATCTGCTGGCTATTATTCTATATCTCTCTTCCCTTTCATAGCTAAACTCTTGGGAAAAGTCTTTAATAATTGGGCCTCTATTTCCTTTCCTCTCATTTTCATCTTAACATTATACAGTCTGCTTTATGACCTCATCATTCAACTAAAACTGCTCTCTTGCAAAGTTACCAAATCTAATGGCCTTCTCTGAATCCTCATCTTTTGAGTCCTCTTTAGCCTTTGACACTGCCATTCACCCACCCTCTTCTCCATGATACTTTCATCTCTCAAGGTTTTTGCAATACTGTTGTCTCCTAGTTCTTCTCCTACCTGTCTGATAGCTTCTTTTCAAGATACTCCACTGAAATTTCATCTTCTTGATCAAAGCCCCAGTTGAACCATTCTATTTACATCTCTATGTATATGTCTGCTCTATTTGGCTCTATTGGATAAAATATTCTCTTTAGCCAATCAGTAACCAGTATAATAGGCCTTTATATCCTCTAGAGCTCTCAGTCAGTTTTGTATCCACAAAGCTGTCCCACTGAAGGAAATCACCTGCAAAAACGAGGCTCTTTGTTTATACTTCTAATTGTTTTCAGCAAGGATGCCCTCAAAGAGAGGGAACTATAGTGAGGGTCAGGGCAAGTGAAAAACTAGCCTTGATGTGCAAAGCTAAGGGGCAAAGGAAAAAATAGATATAAAATATGCAAAATAACTTCTATGAAAGCATAGGAAAGGGCATAATTTTATGTTATTGCCTCGGGCATAAAATTAGCTAGTTACAGCTTTGCTCTCAATGCATGCATTAGGACCATTCTCAATTAAGTTTTTATAGCAATGAGAAAGCAGACATATGGGTCAGTAGTTGCTAATGTCTCCTTGATTGCCTTTTTTTTTACCCAATAAAAGCACCCTGTATGATCTTTTTCATTCTTTTGGATCCTTCTATTCTTTAAGTTATCCTGAGAATTGATCCCCGGGTGCTTTTAAAAACACTACACAGAATCTTAAAATCTCTGAGCTAAAAAAGAACCTTAGAGATTATCTAGCCCTGGGGTTCTTCATCTTTTTTGGTGGCACAGACCCCTTGGGCAGTGACTAGAGATACTTTCTCAGCATAATGTTTTTAAATGCATAAAATAAAATGCATAGATTCTAAAGGAAACTCATTATGTTGAAGTACAATTATCAAAATATTCTTAAAATAAGTTTCAAAACCCCTAGTGCCCAATTCTCTTGTTTTGTAAATGATGAAACCATCCCAGAGAGGTTGTGACATCACACAAGTCACACAAGAAGTGTGGTAGAGTTTGAGATTTGAATTCAGATCCTCTCACTGCAAATCAGTGTTTGTTCCCACTGTACCACGATGCCCTCTGCAATGACATATAATTAAGGGCAGGGTTGGTACTAGAACAGGAACTAGGAGGAGAACCCAGGACTCTTGGCCATCAGATCAGTGTTTTCTTCACTAACTGTAGCTATATTCTATAACAAACAGCTTCCATCCATCTAACTGTAAGTGACATGGATTGCTAGGGCTCTAGGAAGATCAAAGAAGAATATTTCCCTTCTGTGAGTGCATCTCTCCTGGCAAACAATAGTGGACGATTGTAGAGGGGGCTACTGAGTAAAGAACTTCCAAAATGATGTCTCTGGCTTCAGAAAGGGAATACGTGAAAGTTAAATTGATGACGTGCTCCAGAGAGATCAAGCCAAGTATTCTCCAAATATATACACCATGTGTGCATGTATGAATGTATGTATCCATGAAATGGGGAGGGGTGGGGATAGAGCAGGCTTAATATAGACTACTCATACTATTGTTCCTAAGAGCTGCTACTTAACAATGCCAGAAAAAATGCCATCTTCCTGCTCCCACATTTTGGGAGTCTGGAACAAGGGCACCATCTGGGTTCTCATGTAGTAAATTGAAGGTAATTCATCTTCATTTCCTTCCTCCCCCCCCCCCTACTCTCCTGAAATTATTCCTTCAGTAATAGGATAGACAAGATGCATCTGGGAAGCAGAATCTACTTGAAGCCAAAGGCAAAGGAAAAAATTAATTTTATTCCATGTAGGATTCATCAGAAAGCATCATCCCATATACAAGTTCAAAGGATTTGAAACTAGAAGGGCCCCTAAAGAATATCCAGGCATAGGATCATAGCTCTAGAGCTGGAAACCCAACCCTCTCATTTCACAGATGAGGAAACTGAGATCCAAGGTCATACAGATAATAAGCATCTGAGGCAAGATTCAAACCCAAGTCCTTTGACTTTAGAACCCAGGCTCTTTCTACAACATTATATTGAAAGTCTAAACTGAGGACACATGATGAAAAGTGACTTGTCCAAGGTTACCTAATTGCTGTTTTGTCGATTTTGGTCTTGCCCAACTTTTCTTGGTCCCCTTTTTAGGAGAAAGTATTTTGCCAAAGATACTGGAGGGGGGTGTCCATTTCCTTCTTTAGTTCATTTAACAGATGAGGAAACTGAGGCAAAGAGGGTTAAGTGACTTGCCCAGGGTCATATAGCAATGTAAGTGTTTGGGGCTGAATTTGAACTCAAATTTTCCTGACTCTGAACCCAGTCTTCTAGCCATTGTGACCCTCCTCACCCCAGGTAACATAGTAAATGTATGTAAATAGCAGAGATGGGCATTGAACCCAGGATTCCAGATTCCCAAAGTGAATTACCTTTAATTTACTACATGAGAACCCAGATAGTTGTTTTGTATTCAGCTAAAGCCTCACTTGTTCATAATGCAAGACTAACCAATAGAACCTATTTCTTCAACCCTCCTAGAGTACCTTCTCACCAGGCAAAACCATCCTTAGCAACCCGTGTACCTCTGTTGGGGAATAGCAGATTATACTGACATTTAGAGTAACATGAGGGCTCCCAAGTTACTTCAGTCCAACAATTCAACAAACATTCATCATATACAATAAATAATCATTATTAATTACTTATGCAAGGCAAGAAAGAGATAGCAGGAACTGGATGACTTGAATTACAATTCCAAATCTGATACGTACATATCGCCTCTGTGTCCTTAGGTAAGTTGCCTAAACTCTCAATGCCCTCGGTGACTCTCTATGGTGACAAATCATAAACCAGTTGTTGATCTTCATTGGTAGAGGGAGTTTCCCCCCTAATGAAATCACAGATCTTCACCTGAGGCCATTGGCCTTCTTGCTGTTCTCACAAGACACTCCATCTCACCACCCCAGGCATTTCACTGGCCATTCTCCATCAGTGCCTGGAATTCTCTCCCTCCTGATATCTATCTCTTGACATATCTGACTTCCTTCAAGTCTCACCTAAAATCTCACCTTCTACTGGAAGCTTTCCCCAATCACCCTTAATTCTAGTGCCTGGTTATTTCCAGTTTATCTGGCATATAGTTCATTTGTACAGGTTTTTTGCATGCTGAGGTCCTTGAGAGCAGGGGTTGTCTTTTATTTTCTTTAAATTCTTAGACACAGTGTCTGGAACATAATGTGTGTGTAGTAAATGTTCATTGGTTAATTATTGTTGCACCCCGTCTCTCTTCACCCCAAAAATTGTATTAGGTGCTAAGGGAACAAAAATGAAGCAGAACTTGTCTTTAAATAATTTATGTACATAGTAGGAGCTTGAAATGAGTGAGGGACTGAAGATGTTCCTTCTCTGATCATGGTTAACTATGCCCTGTACATATTGCAAGAAAAGCTTTAAAAAGTCCTGGTCCCTGCCCTCTGGGTGCTTACAATCTACACTGGGCAAACAGCAGAGAAGAGAGATCCACCAGTATGCCCAAGGAGATACAGCTGGCCAAAATTACCAGAGAAGTCAAGAGGTCAAATTGTTCAGTCTTCTGCCCAACTGCCATTCCATGGGTAGCCACAATTTCCCTAGACCTGGAGAGCATCAGAGTTGGAAGGAACTTTGGACACCATGAAATCCAACCCTCTTGTTTCACAGAGGAAGAAACAAACCTAAATAGAAAAATGAGTTTCTCAAGGTCACACGTCTCATTTAGTGGCAAAAGAAAGACTAGAAAAGAGATCTTCTGGTTCCTGAGCCACTGTATATCCTCAGGAGACCCAATATGCTTGTTTATTCAGACTGGGTACCCAAGACACCCAAACTCTCCAGCTCATGGCCAGCTGTCCACTAAGGAACCCCTTATACTTTTAATTTTTTCCAAAGTGTTTTTGTATGTATGTATGTATGTATGTGGATGTGTATACATATATATGTATGTGCATATAAATATGTGTATAGATACCTGTATGTGTGGATACATATATTCAAACATACATGTAGACAAAAGCTCTATCTCCTATAGAATAAATATATATTCATATGTATATGTGCATATTCATTCCTTTAGGGGCAGT
Source organism: Gracilinanus agilis (assembly GCF_016433145.1). Taxonomy (NCBI): domain Eukaryota; kingdom Metazoa; phylum Chordata; class Mammalia; order Didelphimorphia; family Didelphidae; genus Gracilinanus; species Gracilinanus agilis. The sequence goes on from NC_058133.1 coordinate 186,013,001, forward strand.
GTTTTTATATGTGTATATATGTTTATATATATATGTGTGTGTGTGTGTATATGTATGTGTGTGTGTGTATGTATGTGTGTGTGTGTGTAGATATATACATTCAATGGTGGGTAAGGAGAGCATTGATTATTCCCATTTCACAGATGAGTCAAGAAACACAAATAAAAGTTGAAGTCGTCTGCTTAGAATTATACTTCATCTTCCTGATAGAGGTAGGAGTAGATTTTTGTACTCCTGACTCAGAGTATGCTTTTCCCATCAGTCTCTGTGTCATTCTGCATAGCCTTCATTGGTAAGCCCGATAAGTAGTGCTCTGTCCACCTTCTTTTGCAGTTGCATATGTTTTTAGCTCCTCCAGCCTTGAGGAGTTTTAATGGCAAGAAGCATGGAAGCTGGTCCTTGTGGGAAGGTTCTTAAGAATCCCTGGCTCACTAGATAACCTAAGTTATTAGACAGAAGGGGATGGCAGGGGAGAAGCAGTGTGGTTCTAGGAACAGAACACTGCCTTGGGAGTCAGAAGATCTCAGTTTAAATCCCAGCTCTGCTCTTTACTAACTGTAGAAGGGGCAAGCCAATTCCCTTGTTCAGAACTCAGTTTCTTCAACTGTAAAATGATATTTTAGCAGAATAATGCCTAAGTTTCCTTTCAGCTCTAATCCCTATGAAAGTCAGCTGCTGACAAGCCATCCAGACCTGACCGGTCTCAGAAGAGTCACATTTTGGAGAAGCCATGATAATAAAAGTGATGCTTTCTCTGTTTGGGAATGAAGAGGCATCAGAGAATCATAATCAAAATTTAGAGCTAGAAGGGATCTCAGAGATAACTTACTCCATCCCCACATGTTACAAATAAGGAAACAGACCCATAGAGGGGAATGCCTTGCCTAAGGTCACACATTGGAGGAAAGAGTAGAGCTGAAAATTGTACCCATGTTTGCTGTGTCAAGAGCTAGACCTTTATTTCACTGTAACCTCCATGTTTTATATTTTTGGTAGTTTGTATTCTTCCTGAAAGACAATATAGCATTGAGATAGAGGGGTCAAAAATACCTGGCCAAGTCACCTAATGTCCCAAAGCTCTCTGGCAACACTCTGCGGCTATGAATTGAAGAGCAAGTTCTCATTTGCCTTGATAGAAGGGTTTCCTCATCTGGGAGTTCCCTACCAGTGAAACCACGGGTCTTATCAATAGCAATCCCCCCCCTTTTTTTTTTAACTAAGTCTCAACAGCAACCCAAAAGCAGTGACAAAAATATTCCCTATGCTGAAAACCCTGAATTCTTAAGGTTCCTTTTTTTTTTCTTTTCATCCCAAGCATTTTCCACACTAGGAGAAAAACTGAAGGGCCTTTGGTCCTTATTGACTTGATTTGATATGCCAGAGAACTATTGGGTCCGCAGTAAATGGTATTTAAAACTAGTGCCTTAACATTTTTAATCTGCCCGGTTATTAAGCACCACACTTTAGGCAATGAATTCAGTTTGTGAACTTTTTATCCAAATTGCTCATCAGTCTGACTTACAGAGAGCAGGGAGAAGGCACCCTCCTATGCCTATCTAATAGATGTTGGGTTGCTGCATTCCATTAATATGACAATTAAGAGAGCCCTCATCTAAATTGACTCTTCTTAATTAGCATGTAGTAAATAAGGGGGCTGAGGCAAGTTATTTGCCAGGATTTAATCTTTACTACATTGGTATTTATGGACTCCGTGCATTTATAGGAAGCAATTGTGGTTGATTAACAGGTAGTAAAAGATCCTGGTGTATTTATTTGTTTATAAAGCTTATATCTGAGGTAAATTAATGCTCATCCCTTGGACCATTGGTGAGTTCATTCTAGAACTAGAGAAAAGAATCATAGATTTGCAGAAGGCAGAGTTGCTAGTAGTTCAGACCCTGGATATGAAATCAGAAGATTCAGGTTAGAATCCAGATATCTTGAAGGCTAATCCTACTTTGTGATTCTTAGAGTCCAGCCAGGAGGTAATCAGGGGCCAGGAGTAGTAGCTCCCCACTACAGGGTGGAGGGGGAGAGACAGACAGACAGACAGAGACAGAGAAAGGCACAGTCACAGATACAGAGATTGAGAAAGAAAATCACTTGAATTCAAGAGTTGCAAGTTACCCTGCAGTTAAAATCATTGAGTGTCCACTCTAAATATGGTACCAATTTGGAATGTCTCCCATGACAGGGGACCACCAGGCTGCCTAAAAAAAGGGCAAACCAACTCAAGTCATAAATAGAGGAAGTCAAAAAGTCCATAGTGGATTCAAGATGTGAGCAGGTACTACCCTCCTAGCCTAGATGAGATGGGGAACCCAGCCTCAAAAAAATAGGGAGTATAGAAAAAAAATTAAAGTCAGTCAAAACCTTGGCTGAGCTACTTCTAATTACCTCTGACCCTCCATCCTCTCACAGGGAAAGCAAGTAGCCCAATTAAGGAGTTCTGACTTTTAAATACTAAGTAGAAAAAACTGAAGCAATTAAACCTTAACAATGGCAAAGAGGCCTTTGACTGTGTCTAAATAGCATCAGTCTCCCCAGCCAATGAAAGAACCAATCATAGATAGTGAAGAAAAGAGAGGGGAAGGGTGCTGATGAGTCAGAAAAAGTAGCTTTAGTTCATTCATTCAGAAAACATTTGTTTAAAGCCTCCTGTCTGCCAAGCACTGAGAATACAGAGACAAAAATGAAAATGGCTCTGACCTTAAACTTACAGCTTGGGGTGGGGAAAGAGGTTAGGGAAACATGCATATATATAAATAAACGAATCAATTCAGTTGAAATAACTGGCAGTAACCTCTCCCCTAGTACAGTTTAAAATAGTGAGGTGCAGTGGAAAGAATGGTAGGCTGGAGTCAGGAGAACCAAGTTTTAATCCCATTTCTTTAATCTATTTACCTTATGATCATGGGCAAATCATTTGGTTTCTGTAAAATAGGTATAACAATGCACATATCACCTACCTTATAGGATTACATAAATAGTATCAGATAATATCTATACAATATTTTGTAGACCTTTATTAAGAAGAGGAGAGATGCTGTGGGTCTAATTTACTTACATTTTAACAATGCTCCTGATAATGTATCTCATACTAGTCTTATGGAGAAGATGGAGAGAAATAGATTAGTAATATGCTAAGATAGATTCAGACTTGGTTGGGTGGCTTAGACTGAATCTGGGAAGGAAAGAAGGAAGGAAGGAAGGAAGGAAGGAAGGAAGGAAGGAAGGAAGGAAGGAAGGAAGGAAGGAAGGAAG
>NC_058133.1:186016614-186098030 GCF_016433145.1 Gracilinanus agilis
AAAGGAGGAAGGAAGGGAGGAAGGAAGGGAGGGAGGGAGGGAGGGAGGGATTTAATAAGGGGAGAGATTAGATTTGTTTGGTTTGACATAAGAGAGCAAACCCAGGAACAAAGGGTGGGAGTTGCAAAGAAATGAATTTAGGCAAATGTCAAGAAAATCTTACTTACAACTGGATGTGTCTGAGAGTGAAATGAACTATCTTGAGTGGTTGCAGGTTCCCCCTGCATGAAGGGTTTCAGGCAGAAACTGGACAATCATTTGTCAAATGTGTTATAATGGTGATTAATTCCACATTTGGGTTGGCTGAAAAAAATGTCCACTGAGATCGTTTCTAGCTGCCAAACATTGTGATTCTTTGCTAGAAAATGTATGTATGCTATTGTGATCATTGCTATTACTATTATTTCCAAGAACCTTTCATGGACAGGAAAAAAAAATAGATTTAAGTTGCAGCAAAGGTTCTTAACAGATTAGGGAAGGATGGGAAGGAGAGAATTTGGAACTTAAAATGAACATTAAAAATAAATAAAAATTTAAAAATAAATTGCAGCAAAGAGGATTTAGATTAGATATAAGAAATTCCAGGTCTACAAATCTAATAGTATTAATGATTTTAACAAGAGACTATAAAACTCCAACCCTTGCACAGGTTTATTTCAGCAGCCTTCTTGTCTGAAGTCAGACAAAAGAATTATAAGTATTTTCCAGCAATTTCTCCTTTATTATTTTTCTTATTTTTTAAAATTTGTATTTGTGACATTTCACATGGGAAATGATCCACAGATAATTCTTGAGGACTTGATACACAGGGCTCTAGCCCTAAAATATTCCTTTGTCTTTTATCTAAAACTTTGAAAGCTCCATGAATGTAATCTCTTTGAGGGCAGGAACTAAGTTGTTGTGTTTTTTCCCCCATTTTGTATATGTATCCTTAGTGCCTTGAACCTTACAGATATTTAAGAAATGTTGCATTAGCTTGGATTGATTTGTGTCTTCCTTAATGGCACAAACTCCCTCAACTGATTCAGATTGCAATCCCTTCTATACCTTAGTGTTGTGGTCTAAAAAGTAGAGGTCCATACCCCCAAAGGCCATGGGAATACCATTCATTGGGAGGATGGGAAGATGGGTTACATGTTACTCTCCCCAGAGTAGCAAATCATAAAACTTTTCTCCAGTGTAACAAAATCTTCAGAAGTGATGCTCTCCGAAATAGCTGAGGTGGGATCACTGGAAACTTCCTGTTGCTGGAAAGTCTACAGGACAATGTCTGTGGGGTTTACTTGGACCTTCAATAGAGATATCCATTGATAAAGTCTTAGCTCTTCTTTAACAAGGAGGATTTGTGTGATTAGATTTGTTTGGTTTGACATCAGAGAGCAAACCCAGCATAAGACAAGCAAAGGCACACTCTAGTCCATCATCCAGAGCAGCAGTGGAAAAGGCATAATTTTGAGGTCTTCTATCTCTTTCTGGTACAGCATAGCCATGACCAAGACTAAATTTGACAGGGCTTATTCTCTCACTTCAAAGCCCTTGTCCTTCGTGACCCAGTGGCCCTACTTGCCCAAAGGATCCTAGTTGACTGCAATTCCATCTTTATTCTTGAGCAAAGCCTCATATTGGGGACTGATGTGGCCATTAGACATGAAGAATGGAGCTGCCATGATAGCCCACAGTGCCATCTGAGTTACTTGTTGATCCCAGCTGAGTCCAAAGTTGCCAGTCACCATTGATCAGCACCATTCCAAGCCCCTGGTCCAGCAGCAGGAACAAGGTTCTCCTCCTTAGATACAGGTGAGGCCAAAATACTCTTACTACTCCAGAAATTGAAGATATTACCATAATCCCTCCAGTGGTTGCAATATGAATTTCTGTATAATTGGGCTCTGGAAATGACCAGTATACAGAAGCCACTCACAAGAATACAGATGCTTCTGTTAGTTTTGTTGAGAGCAAAGAACACCTATTTATAGTTCTTCTACCAAATTTTCTGTCTTTAGACTGACATCCATTATATTTGAGCAGGTCTACTCCCCAATAGGCAAAGGTTTGGTTTACCTACATGCCCCACAAAGGTCCTCACAAGTTTACCTATTATCCTTAATGCTCTTCTACCTCTTATCCTTCCACCCACTCCAATCTTCCGACTTCTGTACAGGCTTCCAGGCCCTCCTCTTCTGTATCACTCATTAGCCCTTGGGGAAGTATCTTATGCACAGCCTGCCCCCAGATCACCTCATGGCTATGGAAGGTGCCCCTCAACTAGCTCCAGCCCCTTATGTGGCTCAGCCCTCTGGTACAAGGACTGCTAGGAAAGCTCTCTGCTCCCAACCTTTTTCATTCTCAGTAATGAGCAGGCATAGACAAGTTGAAATCTGTATTACAGTTCTCATTATCTTTCCCATCAAGCCCACCCTTTCTGGAATTTATCTTACAGGGTGCCACCATTCTTCCAGTCACCCAAGTTTAGAACCCAAGTGTCAATTTGTAATCTTCATTCTCCCTTATCCTATAAATCCAAGCAATTGTCAAATCTTCTTATTTTTACTTCCATAACATCTCTCCAACCTGTCACATCTCTATTCACGTAGCCACTGCCCTAATTTAGGCCCTCATCACCGCTTTGCCTGGATTATTTCAATAGCAGGTATTCCAGCCACAAGTCCCTCCCTTCTCCAATTCATCTTCTCCAAACTGCAAGTGTGATTTTCCTAAAGCATATATATGACTATGTCACTCTCCTATTCAATAAACTCTTTTGGCTCCCTATTAACTCTAAGATCTAATACAAGATATGGGTGGGGTTTTTTAACCCCTTTAAAACCTGACCCCAAACTTTCTTTTCAGAGCTGTTATATATTAGTTCTCTTATTCAGCTCTACTGTCAATCAGAACTTAATTTCTGAATGTTCCTCGTACATAAACACTCCAATTTCTTGTCTCCATACCTTAGAATTGCCTATCCTTTTATGCCCAGAATGCACTCCTTCTTCACCTGAGATTCTTAGAATCCCTTGTTTCCTTCTAGATTCAACTTATCTTCTACATGAAACCTTTCCTGTTTCCCCCACTGAGTAGTGCCCTTCCTTACGTAAATAACCTGAAGTAAATTTTGTATGTGTTACATTTATGCTGACTTTTGTACAGATTTAAAACTCAAGAGTAGAGATTTTAATTTTTGTCTTTATTTCCCTTGCTTACCACAGTGTTTAGTGGGTAGCACGTGTTTAATAAATGTCTGTTGGCTGGCTGAGTGCTAGAAGAAAGTTCTAATTGATGAGATTGTAAATACATTTCGGTTCTTTGAGAGACTAACTTACTTAGTTTTAGCCATAGGAAAAAATCAGATATGTATCTGGGGGAAAAAGGTAGAGGGAGGAAATATGTACAATATACTACCAAAAAAATTAGAGTTCTATACTTACACTCTGGGGAAAATGTGAATCTTCCAAGAGAAAATATTTATATGATAAGAGCTAGCAGTAAGATTACATATGCCAATATTTTATTTTTTATATACCAATATTTTCTACACAGAGGTTCACTGGTTATTGAAAAAAGCTTAGAAAAATTAACTAAATTGAAGATATTACATATCTTTCTTTTTAAAAGGATAAATGTCCCAAATTTACCAACCTTTTCTTTTTCATTTTTAATTTATCTTCATTTATTTTGTTAAATATTTACCAATTACATGTTTAAATTTTTAAATTAAAATTTTAAGTTAACACTCATTTTAAAAAAAAATTAGTTCTAAAATTTCTTCCTCCATACTACCCTTTGAATCATTGTCTTGATCAAGATAACTAAACCTTTCATAGTTGATCATCATTAGTTACAATATTGCTGTTACTATATACAATGTTCTCCTGGTTCTAATCACTTCACTTTGCATCAGTTCAAATAAGACTTCCTGGGGTTTTTTAAGCCATCCTGCTTGTTATTTCTTATAGCATAATAGTATTCCATCACAATCATACACCACAACTTATTCATCCATTCCCCAAATGATTTACTGACCTTTTCTATGATGATAAATTGGCAGCCATGCAGCAGTGGATAGAATGCTAGACATGAAGTCAGAAATACCCGAGTTCAAATCTTCTCTCATCAGCTTACTAGCTGTGTGATCCTAGGCAAGTCATTTAGCTTCTAGTTGCCTCAATTTTCTGAACCATAAAATGGTAATGATAATAATAGTATCTACCTCCCAGGATTGTCATAAGAATCAAATAAGATCATATTCGTAAGTGTTTAGCACATAGTAGGTACTTATATTTCTTTCCTTTCACAGATATCTACAAAATATGACTATCTTTTCCATCATAGTAGGAGTGTAAAAATGACATTTAAAATTCTTTACTGTTTTGGGTTTTTTTTTGCTTTTGTCATTTTTAATCCTCAATAGAATATACTTTTCAACTTCTTCTCCACACCAGAAGAATTACAAAAAGTACTCTTTATTTAAAAAAAGAGTAAAACTCTTTCCTTATTTTGTTTTCTGTAGCTATCATATTCATGTCTTAACAGCACAATAAAAATCTATTATATATTTGGCCATTCCCCCAATCAATGAACATCTACTTCATTTCTAGTTCCTTGCTTCTACAAATGTGCTACTATAAACAGGGTGTCCCAAAAGATTTAGTCCAAGTATTATCCTAGTCTTATCACAGTATTGAATTTAAAAGCTATTTAAGTTTAAAATTGCACCAAGATTTTGGGGACATCCTATATATATTGTAGTGCATATGGGACCTTTCTTTCTCTCTTTGATCTCCTTGGGATATATGCCTTGCATTGAGACCTCTGGATCAAAGGCTTTTATTTTATTACTCTCCTAGCATAATTCTAAGTTGCTTTTCAGAATTATTTGACCAGTTCATAAATCCAACAGCAGTGTATTTGTGTGCCTCTCCACACCTCTTTCAGCATTGCTTATTCCCAATTTTTGTCATCTTTACCAATGTGCTGAGATAAAAACCTCAGAGTTGTTTTGGTTTATGTTCCTCTTATTTTACAAGTGATTTGGAAGATTCTTTCATGTGGGTCTTAATCCTTTGCAATTCTTCTGAGAGCTATTTGTTCATATCTTTTGAGTACTTGTTCATTGAATAATGGGTTTTGGTACTATATATCCTTATTTGTTCCCTATTTGTCTTGAATCTCAGTCAAAAGTAGCATTTTAAACTATGAGCAAGAAAGTAATTGCTTTGTTGGGGAACCTCATGCATTTTTGGAACCAGATGTCTGAAAACATGCTCATCATTATATGATGTTTGTTGCTGGAAACGATGCAATCATGTCACCTATGAAAACTCTCTGATCTGCATACTTTAAAAACTTAGAAATAGAATTTTCTAACCAGCTAAAAAATCTTCCAAATGAGGAGTTTCAGTGGGTTTTGAAGTTGTTTGTCAAAAAAATATAGAAATGAAACATCTTCTATTTAGTGTGCAGGAATAACTGATTGATGTGAGGGAAGATGGGAAATTATAGGCTGAATTTCAACAAAAAAAACCCTTATATAACTGGTTTATATGGAAACTAAAAATGAGTTCCAAGATCCAGAAAACCCAGCTAATGATACACTTCTTCCACTTGAGTTTGAATGTCCTTGTGAGATATCTTTTTCAGCTACAACAGGTATTTTTTAAAAACCCTTATCTTCCATCTTAGAATCAATACTGTATATTGGTTCCAAGGCAGAAGAATGGTAAGGGCTAGACAATGGGGGTTAAGTGACTTGCCCAGGGTCACACAGCTAGGACGTGTCTGAGGTCACAATTGAATCCAGCACAACAGCCATTTTTAAAAACAATGTATCGAAATAAATAACAGAATCCTATAAATATGCATAATTTATAAATTTGTGTGTATGTCTATGTGAAGATGGTTGCTTGTAGACCATTATCATTATCTTTATTAATAGCTTATCTTCATAGAGCATCTGGGTGACTCAGTGGATAGAGAGTCAGGCCTGGAGATGGGAGGACCTGGGTTCAAATGTGGATTCAGACATTTCTGAGCGGTGTGACCCTGGGCAAGTCACTTAATCCCAATTGTTTAGGCCTTATTGCTCTTCTGCCTTGGGACCAATGTTTAGTGTTGATCCTAAGAGAGAAGGTAAAGATTTTTTTTTAAATAGCCAATCCTAATTAGGCCCTATGAGCAAGAATATTCATTACTTTGTGGCCAGGCTTCCTATGAGGATTCCCTCTAAACTTAACTAGGCTAGCCTTTGGTTAAGACACGTAAACCATTGCTGAAAATAGAATCCAAACCCCAGAACACCAAGAATAGCAGTAGCCCCTGAGATACTCATTTACTCAACCTGGTTCTTAAAGCCATGGACCAGAGATCAGGCCTCTGCAGAGGTAACTTGCTGGCTGTTTCTTCAGGGGCTACGGCATCCCCTCTTCTCAGAAGTCACACACAGGCTGCTGAAGACGCAAAAGAAAGTTCTCATCATGAAAGTCAAATGATCTAATGCTGGCAATGGAATACCATTAAATGGCATATAAATGTAATGGAATTGCATAATGTCATAAGAAATTATAAAAAGGATATTTTCAGAAAAACCTGGGAAGATTCTACTGATGCGAAGTGAATGAGCAAATTAAGAATAATATCATCTATAACAACATTGTAAAGACAACCAATTTTGAAAGACCAAAGAACACTGATCAAAGCAATGACCAAAGCAATTCTAGAGGACCACTAAAGAAGTTAGGCTATCTGTTGTGCTATGCTTTCTTGACAAAAAGGTGAGGGATTCAAGATGCAGAATAAGTTGTTTTTTCGGATGTGGCCGATGTGAGAATTTGTTTCACTTGATTATGCATAATTGTTGCAATAGTTTTGTTTGTCTTTTTTTCTTTTTTTCAATGATGGGGAGAGATGTGGAAGGGGGAAAAATAAATGCTTGCTAAATGAGATTTTTAAATGAAATTTTTCAAGAAATTACATAAAATAAGATACATTACCATCTGCTTTGCAGCAGCACCCTCAAAAAAAAAAAAATCGACTTGCAGACAAAACTTCCTATATGTGTTGTCTGCCCTGATTAGAACACGAACTTCTTTAGACCAAAGACTATGTAGTTTTTATATTTGCATCTTCACAACTTACCATGGCATTTTGTACATAGTGAGCATATAGTAAGAGCAATTAATAAAGTCTCTTATTTTCATTAATTTATTCATTGGCAGAACTGATTAGTCTGTCTTTTGCTAGCATAATTTTATTTTTTTTTAATCCTCACCTTCTGTCTTAGAATCAATACTGTACATTGGTTCTAAGGCAGAAGAGCAGTAAGGACTAGGCAATGGGGGTTAAGTGACTTGGCCAGGGTCACACAGCTAGGAAGTGTCTGAGGCCAGATTGGAACCCAGGACCTCCCATCTCTGGGCCTGGCTTTCAATCCTCTGAGCCACCCAGCTGTCCCCTGCTAGCATAACTCTTTCAAGAACTCAGGGTCACTTCCATGACACAGTGAGGCATTGGAGGTAGACTGGTGAAAAAGGCAATAATCATAGAGTCTGTTTATAGTTGCCCTTAGAATTATCTGAGGAAAAAATTTGAAGTTTCAGAGTAAAAGCATATATAATGATGGAAGGAATAAGGTCTTTGAGAGCTTCCGTGTGTATAGTTCGGTGTGAACTGACAGATTCCAAGCCCAGAAACTTAAAAGTGAAGTGTATTCCATGAAACAGCTATTTTCATGTCATTATGTATTTGGCCACTGAGCTCCAAAATCCAGATGCTATTAGACTTTTTTTTTAAGTTTTTGCCTTTTTCAGAAGAAAAACATGTTCTATTGTAGGTTGCTAAGAGAGCTAGATTTTGTTTGGCAATTCAGGTCAAAACAATCACAGGTGGATGACTTTGATTTGTAGCAATAATTGGCATTCCTGTGTCTTGAAATGTAAGAGTTCATCTGCACCAAGGCAGAATAGTGATAATTGCCAAATCTAGGGGTGGGGAAGTAGCAGCTGGTAAACATCAAACTGTGCGCTTCTCTGCTGACTCTGTGTGTGTTTTTACACATAGCTAAAAATGTGTTAATGACTTTCTATAAATAAAAGCAATGTGGCTCCAGCAGCAACTGAAATGGAGCCTCCTTGTAAGTATCAAAAGTCATTCGTAGTCCTTTTATTTTTAATATGGGGGGAGGAAACTATATCATGTGTATGGCAATAATTAGGCTTTGAAGTTTACAAAATGATTAGGTGATCCAGTGGTACCCTTAAGCACGTTGAGTATGTTTTTCCTCTGAGGCTTCAACTAGTGCCACAGTCCCCAGTCAGGATGTTCTCTCTAAAGATCCAACCAGGCCTTCTCATTCTGGGTGATATTTGTCATGCTTCCCCTAGAAATCCTCCAAAAGAGGATTTGGGGGATTCTTCCTCTAGATGTGTTTAGTTGTTTTGGTTGTGTCCATCTCTTCATGACCCCTTTGGGGGTTTTCTTGGCAAAGATACTGGAGTAGTTTTCCATATCCTTCTCCTGCTTGTTTGACAAATGAAGAAACTGAGGCAAAGTGACTTTTGCCAAGGATCACACATCTAATAAGTGTCTGAGGTTAGATTTGAACTCAAGAGGATGTCTTTCTGACTCCACGTCCTAAACTCTATCCACTAACCACTATGAAGGGTTGGCAAACTATGGCAAGAAAGCAAAATCTGTCCTACTATCTGCCTGAGCTAAGAATAGTTTTTACATTTTTAAATAAAGTTTTATTGTTTTATTTATTTAAATTTATTTGTTTATTTAAATTTTTAAATACAATAAAGCTTTATTAGCTCATGAGCCATTTAAAAACAGGAAGCAGGTTGGATTTAGGTATAATTTGTAGCTTACTTACCCCTATTTTAAATCTCTTCACATAGCAAAAGTATCAATGGAGTATATAGATTGTCAATCAGTTATCCCTCAGTCTTGCTACGCATCTAGTTCTCCTTTTCTGGACAAACTTTTTGTTGTTGTTATTATTATTATTATTATTATTATTATTCCAAATGTTTACAAATCCAAACAAAACAAACATTTCCATATAAAGAAAAAGAAGGCATTACACAAATGAACTCACAGATCTCTCCTATATGTTTAACTTACTTTTCTTCATATCTACATAATAAATCCCATCCACTACTGTCCCAGACCCTCCCTACATGGTAAAGGACAGTGATGGCAAACCTATGACACGTGTATCAGCACTGACACACATAGTCATTTTCGATGACACACAGCCGCATACAGAGAAGTTTGCGGCCGCATGCCAAGGATGAAACATTTGTTGTAGTGTAGTGTAGACACTCTGTGCACTATAGATGGCAATTTTACCTATATTGAATTACCTATTTTGGTTTATTAAATACAGTTATATATTACAATTATACATTTTTGTTATTTAAACTATAAATATCATGAAATTATGGCTTTTTTTCCTCAAAATGACACACCACCTGAGTTATGCTCGATTTTTTGATGAATTTTGACACACCAAGCTCAAAAAGTTGCCCATCACTGATATAAGATATTGTCATGGAGACCAACGTCTTCATATAAATTAAGTCTTTCATGTTTTATTTTTTGGTTCACTTTCTAGACTTAACTCTCTCAGTTTATCTTCTAATATTAGTTCTGTGGCTGTGTATAAAGTTCTCCTGGTTCTACTCACTTCATTGTTCGTTATCTCGTATAATTCTTTTCAGGTTTTAAAGAAAATCAGTTTATTCATTGTTTCTTATGGTGCAAGAATATTCCATAGCCAAACATTTATTTGATAATATATATTCTCTACTATTTCTACAAAATTTTTCATTGGTAATATAAAAATAGCTTGATACTCCAGAGTCTGAAGTTAAATCATGTTTCCCACCTTTCAGTGGAGAGGTGATTGGACATAGGTGTCAAGTAAGGGATGCTTTATCTAATGTATTCATGTTTTGATTTACTTTACTCAAGTATTATTTCTTGCAAGTAAGAATTATATTAGTGCTGGATTGTCACTGAGAAGTGATAAGGAGAAAAGAACACTAATAAAACATTTTTAAGTTGTAACTTTATATTATAAGTTATTCATATTCGTTGTGGCTTACTCATGGTCACTATGGGTCACTCTACTCTCTTTTGAATGATCTGCAAATTAAATTCCTCAGAAACTAGTTTTCTATGCTTCATAGTTATATAGCACCGCTGCTGGAAGAAAACTAATGTTAAAAAAAAAATAGATTTTTGTTTAAAAGAAGTGATTGGGGTAATTTTTTTTTAATCTACACAAAATTTCCCAAAAACAATCCAACATGCTGTCCTCTTCAGTTCTGGGCCCAATTTGTTGGCAATTGGCATTCCTTCCAAGATGATAGATAGATAGATAGATAGATAGATAGATAGATAGAGATACATACATACATACATACATACATAAACAGACAGACAGATAAAGGCAGACAAGCAAACATAAAGTTATGCTGATTGACCATATCAAGACCACTTCAACTATTTATTATGGTTTGAATATTAGGTATTGTTATTGACTTGCTTTGTCCCATTTGGATATATAATTCTTTGTTTTAGAGTGATTATGGATTTCATTTGGAAAGCTCTGAGGTATTCCAGGGCTTGATCCAATCAAAATAATACCATTAACAAACAAGAATACCCAGAGGACCTTACCATCTATGAAGAATCTGTCTTCCACTTAGAATATCCATTGGACCTCTTCCATAGTAGTGGCAAACTCATTAGCAAGTATAGATCTCTCTGTTTAGTACCTCACTTGGTATTTATAAACAGATCATAGACAGATGTCAATAAAAGAAATATAGGTTGAAGCATTATACTTAGCGCACATAGGAAACATCTAATAAAAATTGCTGGATTGAATTGAATTTTAAGTGGAAGAGTCAGCACTAAATCTTACTACCTACCTTTAGAGAGAAAACTGAATTAAGAATCAAGATTCCTCAAATTCTATCCCTACCACCCTCTTTAGCACAGTTCAAAGTGCTAGCAAAGATACAAAAATCTCTTTTATATACTGACTAATATTGACCAAATTTGAGTTATAGGTAATCAGTAAATCATCCATCAATAAACATTTATTAAACACCAGTTGGATTTAAGACACCATGCTAATGGGGGGTGGGGTGGGGGGAGAGCAGGGTGCCAAGATAAAAAAACAGCCCTTGCCCCCAAGGAGCTTACATTCCATTAAAGAAAACAATTTGTACATATATTATTAAATACAAAAGATATATAAACTGCAGAAGTACTAGAGTTTAGTGGATTAAAAATAGCCATGAGTAGGAGGCAGGCAGTGAGTTGGACTGAAGAAATTTAGGAATTCTCTGAAGTACAGATGAGGAGGAAAGGCATTCCAGGTAAAGGCAAACCACCTGTGGAAAATCCCAAAGACAGGAAATGGAATTTTATGTGCAGGGAATGGCAAATAAGCCAGTATGGCTAAAATGTAAAGTATGTGAGGGGCAGTCATTCGAAATAAATCTCAAAAGGTAGGTTGGAGCTACTCACTGTGAGGAGAATTGAATATCAAACAGAGGAGGAGGATTTTTTAAATACAGAGCCAATTGGGAACTACCAGAAGTTCCTGATCAGGAGAATCACATAGCAAAATGCTTTGGGAATGTCCCCTTGGCAGCTCTGTAGAGGACAAATTAGAGGGGAAAGAGACTTAAGGCAGAGAAATAAAATAAAGAGGCTATGGCAGTGTTTAGGTAAGAGGTGATGAGGCCTTGAACCAGGTGTGGCTGTGGAAGTGGGTGGGAGGAGAGGGAGATTGTACCAACAGAATAGATAAAATTTAACAACTAATTGGATATATAGGGTGGGGAAATTAAAGAGTCATGGGTAAGTCCAAGTTGTAAACCAGAGTAACTGAAAGGATGAAGATGCCCTAGACAGAAATAAGGAAGGAAGGATGAGTGGGAGATTTTGAGGATAATGAGTTTTATTTTAGACATGTTGAGTTTGAGATGCCCACAGGACATTTATTTGGAAATGCCTAATAGGCAGTCAATGATGCTGAATTAGAGCATATGAGAGAAAGAGAAAGAAAGAGAGAGAGAAAGAGACAGAGAGAGAACACCACTTCTTACGGAATTTACACAAAACAATCTAAAAAGCATGACAAGAAATACATTATTCAGGGGGCAGCTAAATGACTAGATAGAAAGCCAGGCCTAGAGGCAAGAGGTTGTAGATTCAAATTTGACATCAGATACTTCTTAGCTGTGTGACCCTAGGCTGGTCATTTACCCCCAATTGCCTATTCCTTATCATTCCTCTACCTAGGAAGCAATACAAAGTATTTATTCTAAGATGGAAGGTAAGGATTTAAGGAAAATGAAGCATATTATTCAGGTATAAAAATAGATCTTCAGCATAAAGAAAAAAGAAGAACGTTATTCATTTGTTTACTTGTTTGGATATTTATGTATTTATTGCTGTGTTGCTTCTCCTATTAAAACATATGTTTCTGTTTTGACAGCAATAAAAGTAATAACATTCCCGTAGTACTTTCTATCACTCTTTAATCTTGATGCTCACAACAACCTCGTGATGTAAATACTGCTATTATTACACTTATTTAATATAATATGATATATGTTATAATATTTCTGACATTATCCTCCTTTTACAGGTGAAATCTGAGGCTCAGAGGGTTATGACTTATAGGATCCTGCTCTCTATCTACCATATTAGTACTATTAATCTCATTTTTTTTTTTTTTTTACCAATGAGAAAACTGAGGCTCAGGGACTTGCCCAGGGTCTCACAATTGGTAAGAATGAGAGCAGAGTTTTGCACAGAAACATTTCTTTAAAGTCCCCTTAGCTTAAAATTCCTATGTTCTATGATTCTCTTCAAAAACTTGGATTTATGTCAAATAATATAAGAGGCTTTAAAATATTTTCCAAAAGACAACCAGGTGTGGACATGAAGTCAAGAAGACCTAAACTCAAATCTTAGTTCAGACACATAGCTATGTGAATGCAACTAAACAAGCCACTTAATGACTATTGTTTGCCTCAGTTTCCTCATCCTTTAAAAATATGGATACTAATAGCATTGTTGTAAGGACCAAACAAGATAATAGTTGTAAATCACTTTTCAAAAGTAAATCACTACCTAAGTTCTAGCAATTATTATTATTTAATATTTGTAAATCACACCCCAACCCCTGACCCCACTAAGATATCCTCAAGGATTCTAGCTGAGCCTTTGGCTCATGACTGACATGGGCAGGAACATCTTGGATAAGTCACTTGACCCTCTTTGTCTCAGTTCCTCTTCTATAAAATAAGCTGGAGAAGGAAATTGGAAACCACTCCAGTATCTTTGCCCCCCCCAAAAAAAATGGGGTCATGAAGTGTCAGACATCACTGAAATGATTAAACTAAACAACAACAAATTCCCAATCCCTACAACAGTGCCTGGCACTTAGTAGGCACTTAATAACTACTTGATGATTGATTGTAAAAGCTCTGAGAAACAGTTTATATATATATATATATATATACATATATATATATATATCAATATGCTGGTCCTGCATATCTGAGTTACTTTGCAGAGGCTTTTACTGAATCTTTGGAAGCGTTCTTTTAAACCTGTGCTGTTGGCCAATCATCAAAAAATTCTACAAATTGTTGTAAAGAAATCACATTACTGCTGGTTCCCCTGGTATGGTGCTGATGGCTACTACCCAGATAATGGCATAGGGAGTTAAACCATAACCTCAACTGGTGCAACTAAGGGGAAGAGAAAGGGCAGAAGGGTTCAGGACAGAGCAAGCCTTACTCATGACCTTTACAGCAAGTCAGAGAAAGAAAAGGAAGAGAGGGACACAGAATACATGCCACTTCCAGAATAGGCCAGAGATTTGAGACTTTGCATTGTTTCACAGTCCTTTTGCCAACAATCCTGGTAGCATGCCTTCTGTACCTTGGCCAAACTCCCTCATTTAAAATCTCTGTCCTCACCCCTTAGGATTTTGCATATCTATCTCAGCTCTTTGGTTTTTGGCATTGTTGGCTCTTTTCTGACCCACCCTCTTTTTAAAACTCCTTTGGATCCCAATTTGAACCCCAAACCTCTTTTCCTTACTCTGAGTTATGGTTTAAACACTGGTTATTTGTCCATCCCCTTTAGGGGACCATAATAATTAACTCATCCCCAGAAGTCCATCTTCATTTGCCTTCCACAGGCCCAATTCCATGTAACATTCAGAGGATGCCATGGATCAACAAACATTTATGAAATGTGTTAAGTTTCTCCTGGATGCAAAGTACTATAGGTCTTAGCTATTTGTTTCCTCTCTTAAGAGGAATACTGGTCTTTTCCTTCTCCTGCTATCAGCATCACCCTTGGCTTGGAGATCAGAATAAGGCAGAAAGTGTTCTTTCTCTCTTTAAAGTGAAACTAGAGAAAGAGAAGCACTGCCAAACTCAACAAAGTCTAATCACTTTGAGAAACCATAAGGTAATATATAATAAAATCAGAAAATGCCATACTTAGGAGGAACTTCTGGGTTCAAGTAGTGCAATTCATCTCTGAACAGAAATTCTTTGACAACACTCAAAAGTGGGCATCTTCTGTCTAGTTGAAGAGCTCCAAGCACCAGGAATTCATTCTAAAGGAACGTCAAGTAATTTTATTGATTTCAAATGCATGTGGTAGCAAACTCAAGTCAAGGTAACAAAAATAGTCAGTCCTCAACATCTGCACATTTAATTTTGGTGACTTCAAGAATTTGCATGGTTTTATTAGTGACTTCAGTTTTATGACATTTGTGGCCACACAGGGTAGAGGGGGAAAAGTGAGAGTTGGATATACAAGTTTGTGAAGCAGTTGGCCATCATTTCTAGCAGATGCATCTGTCATGATCTCCAATGCCGTCCAACAGCTATGAAGAACACAGAGTCAGAGGTGATGTCAAGACCTCACCAGTCTCAGTGTAATACTCAAGATCTCACCAGTAATACTATTGTGCTATAAGAAGTGACAAGCAGAATGATTTCAGAAAAACTTACATGAACTGATGCAAACTGAAGTAAGCAAAACCAGAATTTTATGCCCAATGATAGTAATGTTTCTCGATGAACAACTATAAATGACAATACATGATCTAAGACAATCCCAGAGACTCATGATAAAAAATGCCATCTGCCCTCTGAGAAAGAACTGGAGTCTGAATATAGACTGAAACATACTATATCTCATTTTCTTTTTTTCCATTTGAGAACTCTTCCACAAAATGACTAATATGGGAAAATGTTTTACATGTTTACACATGTAAACTCTATATCAGATTGCTTGCTATCTCTGGTAGTGGGGAGGGGGAGAGCAAGGGATAGAATTTCTAACTCAAAACTTTTTTTAAATGAACTTTAAAATTGTTCTTTACATATAAAAGAGAAAAAATAAAATATTATTTTTTAAAAGGCCGCAGTAATCTAGGTATCCTCTTGACAGCCACAACTAAAGTCCTAGTAACCACTTTTTTGGTTTTCAGAGGGCAGTCTTCTTCATACCATCTAACAGAGTGAAAGATTCAGGTTAAAAAAGGTTTTAGTTTTAAGAATTTAATTTGCTTTGCAGTATTTATGGCACTGTAGATTTCGTGTAATGGGAAATGTGAATATTGTCTGAAATCAATTTTTTTGTTTTGTTTTTTAATTGGGATCTTAGCACAAAAGCCCACAGAGTTCCAGGGAATTACTAGTAGAAAAGATGTTTTACATATTACCGATTTTATTTTGTGCATTCCATTTTATGGGTTATTTCATGGCTACTATGTTAGGGAAAGTGTGTATTATCAGAATTAATGCTTTAGTATAAAGAATTGTATGCAGAAAGCATATTTTCAGCAACCTCCAGCAAAAGATGACAGTTTTGGGTGATCACAGGAGCCTAACCTCTTATTTCTCATAGGTTCAATATATCAGCATTTTTGTTTTTTTATTTTCCTATAGTTTTCTAGGAACATTACCCCTTTAAAAGCTGAGGATTGACTGCAGTAATTAATTCAGTTCAATAAGCACTGATTAAATTTCTCCTATGTGACAGGCATGTCTGCCTTCGGGAAGCTTACATTCCATTAAATGAATTATATTAAATTCTGGATGAAACAGGGTTTGAATTACAGAACTTTCTTTAAAAATCATACAACAAACACCAAGAAAAGTAATCATACAATAAATATCTGTAGGGCATTCACAGATTGACAGTTCTAATGAAAAGGGCTTACCATGTCAAGAAGTTATTTCCCCTGTGGCCCAGCTTCCCATACCCAAATCCACAGCTGATTTGGATAGAAAGAAACATCAGCAGCTTCCTTATTTTCCCCCAGGTGTGATGAATGAGGAGGTAAGCGTGTTTGTTATGCAAGAAGCAGCTGCCAGAACCATAATTGACATTGCCAAGCCAATGGTGATGGACCGAGAAATATATTGATGGGAAAACAAGCAGGCCGTGGCTCTTTTTTTTTCTTTCTGGAGTTGCCCCACTGTGCCTTGTAAGACTTATGTTGCTCCCTCGTGTATCTTTATCTCTTCTCTTCACTAGAGAAGTTATTCCTTAAGACTGCAGGAGCCCTGTGGCAAGCAGTTGTAGCTGGGCTTGGGAAGGAGCAAAGAAATCCTCAGTGGCATTGCCTCCTCTGCCCACCTCCCCCCAAAGCAGTCCAGACTCAGGGGTCTCCTTTGTGTTGCTCTCTTACATTTTGGCCTGAAGGGGCTGTCCTTGGTACACACTCTCCTTAATTATCTTATATCTGTAGGTATAGTATTTTTCCTAATTAGAAAGGAGGAGAACGGTACTTTAAATTTTGGATTCATGGGCATCATGGAATTAATGGTTATAGAAAATCTAAAAAAATTGGGTGATTTTTTTTTGTCCCTTCTATTGTCTTTTACCTAATTCATTACCATCACTGTAAAAAAAAATGAAAGAGAATCTTTCAGGACTGAGGATCATTTTGTCATTTTCTTTTTTTCTTTAGTAGTCATTGTCAAAAAACTCATTTTTTAGTGGCTAATCTACTGCGTTCAACCCATACAACACTCATCTCCTATCTCTTTGTGTCTGCCTAGGTTATTTTCTCCCTCTCCAACCCCACCTCAGTTCAGCTCTCTGTCTTCAACTCTAGCTCAGGAATCCCAGGCTTCCTTCCCTACTCAGATTAAACCCAGCATTTCTACAGGAGACCTTTTCTTGATTCAAACACTATGGGATTGCATTTTATTTAATAGAAGTGTCTTGTTATTGTTGTTCAGTCATTTCAGTAGTGTCTGACTCTTCATGACCCCATTTGGTATTTTCTTTCTTTTTTCTTTTTTTTTAAACCCTTACCTTCATCTTGGAGTCAATACTGTGTATTGGCTCCAAGGCAGAAGAGAGGTAAGGGTAGGCAATGAGGGTCAAGTGACTTGCCCAGGGTCATACATCTGGGAAGTGTCTGAGGCCAGATTTGAACCCAGGACCTCCCATCTCTAGGCCTGGCTCTCAATCCACTGAGCTACCCAGCTGCCCCACCATTCGGGATTTTCTTGACAAAAACACTAGAGTAAGTTTTCATTCATTTCTCCAGCTCATTTTTTAAACACGAGGAACTGAGGCAAATAGGGTTATGTAATTTGCTCAGAGCCACACAGTTAATAAGTATCTGAGGCTGGATTTGAACTCATAAAGATGTCTTCTCAATCCCAAGCCCAATGCTGTCTCTATTGAGCCACTCAGCTATCCCACACTGAACCTTGGTTCAGACCTTTGATTGATTCCATGGATAAATTAAGTATAACATACAGCCCATCAACCAATATCTTTAAGAATCTAAAAGTGAAGATAGAAAGATTTAAATGCATATTAGTATTTCAAAATTCCATGGGGCTCTCTAACTGTAAGTTATGTTATTTAACAATAGTTTTCATTTTTAGAGAGGCAGCATGGTGTAATGGGTATGGAATTGGCATTGAAATCAAGAGGATTTGGATTTAAGTCTTGCCTGATGGATATTAGCCATATGAAGCTAGGCAGTTCACTTATATTCTCAGTGTCTAAAGCAGTGGTTCCCAAACTTTTTTGGTCTACCACCCCCTTTCCAGAAAAAATATTACTTAGCCCCCTGGAAATTATTTTTTTTTATTTTAATAGCAATTAATAGGAAAGATGCACCTGTGGCCATCACTGCTCTTTTGGATCGCTGCGGCACCCACCAGGGGGCAGTGGCGCCCACTTTGGGAATCACTGGTCCAAAGCAATACTCTAAGCTGCAGAGAAATACCTGGCATGTATCAAAAAAGGGAGTTTCCATACCAGAAATTCCCCATAATAATAAAATCACAGATCTGTACCTGTACCTGTGTATGCACTCAAATATTTGATAGGGTTTTGCATCCCCAGAACCTGAGACAGTGCCTGGTACACATAGTAGGTTGGGGATGAAACTCAAGTTTTCTAACTTGAAGCTCAATCTCCTTTCTACTATACTACCCATTCCTCTAAGTTTAAGAATTCTTTCACATAATAATGATAATAATAATAACTGCCAATTATATAGAGAGAACTTTCAGGTTTACAAAGCACTTTGTATACATGATTTCATTTGATCTCACAAATGACCCTGCAGGGTATGTATTATCAGTCAGTTAGCAAGCATTTATTAAGTTCCTACTATGCGCTGGGCATACAAAGAAAGGCACAGCTCTTCCTCTCAAGGAATTCACAAACTGGGCTTCTAATGACTTAACCATGTGACTTTAGGCAAGAGACAATTTCTCTGAGATCTAGTTTGCTCATCTATAAAATAAGGCTAATAACATTCTCCCTTTGTTTTTAAACATAAATTTTGTTAAGCATTCAAAGAATAATAATAATAATAATAATATAAGAATAATAATAATAATTCCAATATTATATGAGCTCTACGAAAAAATAAACTTAGAAAGAACTTTTTCAGACTTCCCTTATGATAAAAAAAATGGTCTTGATATGTAAAGCAAAGCAATGTTCTCATTTTAACTTATAAGATTGCTATAACGGTAAAATGGAATGATATATATGTACATGATATGAATACATAAATAAATGCAAAGTAAAAAAATGGAAGAGGCAACATGTAAATAATTATGGATAGAGTGCCAAACCTGGAGTTATGATTCGTCTTCCTGAGTTCAAATCTGGCCTCAAGACACTTACTAGCTATGTGGTCCTGGGCAAGTCATTTAAGTCTGTTTCCCTCAGTTTTCTCATATGTAAAATGGAGAAGGAAATGTCAAACCACTTCAAGTAACTGCCAAGAAAATCCCAAAATGGGGCTGTGAAGAGTTGGACAGAACTGAAATGATTCAACAACAACAAAAGATATATTTAGGGGACAGCTAGGTAGCTTAGTGTATTGAGTCCAGCCTAGAGATGAAAGGTCTTGAATTCATGTCTGACCTCAGACACTTCTGAGCTGCATGACCCTGACCAAGTCACTTAACCCCTATTGCCCAGACCTTACTGCTCTTCTGCCTTGGAATCAATATGAAATATTGATTAGAAAACTAAAAGTAAGGGTTTTTTAAAAATATATACAGAGTAGGTGAATGGAATTCTCAGAGGAGAAGGCACTAACTTTATCAGATGAGAAGAAACAGTATGCCACAGTGGAAATAATGTTAAATTTGGAATCAAAGGACTTAAATTCTAGATGTGCCATGTATTCCATGGTTGATGTTAGGCAAATCACTCCCTGACTCTAGGCCTCAGCTTTCTTATCTATAAAATGAGTAGGCTAGATTTGATTTCCTCAAAGGTCCTATCTCACTCTAAATCTATAATCTTATGATCCCAGTTTTATAGCTAGAGTAACTGAGGATCAGAGAGAGTAAATGATTTCCTTACATTGAACTTCAGAAACTGAACTTAGGGGTCAGGTTTTCTTACCTGCACCCCCTCTCTTCTGAATACCCCAGGTCACTTTATCTGGACCAAAATCACAATTCCAAAATTTCAGGTCTTGTTTAATGCTGTGTACATCCTTATACCTCTGGGGAAGTGGTCCAGGGCCCTGTAGATCTTCTCATGTTCTTCCTCTGGCTGGAATGTCAGAGAAAAGTGTCACTTTGGGACCATGAGATCCCTTGAACTACCTTCTCTTTACAGTCCAATTCTCAGAATATGTTGAAACTTCCAAGTTGCTCCTTAATACATTTCCACTTGCTCAAGTGCTCTGGGAGGGTTGTCACAGATCATCTGTGCACATCATTAGGTACACATTTTGCCTCTCATTTAGAAACTGCCTAGGCACTGAAGGGAAGAGTCACAGCATGCCCCCCCCAGGGACTCTAGACTCCTTTCACACTGTATAACTTAAAAGGAAGCTGCTTCTTTACTCATAGAAATACACCACGGGAGGAAGGGAAGCCCCAGGTTGCCTGCTGGAAGAACCTGGGGAGGATAAACCCCTGAAGAGTCACTGCTCCCACCAGAGAACAAGCCTCACTCCCCAAGTGAGATTTCTCTTCCAATGGCACAATAGTCAACTCACTCCTGTCTGGCTCCATTGGCAAATCTCACAAAAAGTATACAGAACAGATAGGATTATTTTGAGTATAGGGAAAACTCTTGGCTCTCCTTCCCTGACTCATCCCTAAAAGCTCCACTATATCCAAGGTATTCCCTGTTCAAAGTGCTAGCCTTTAAAGGCAAGTGATTGCTTAGATAACAAAAAATCATTGCTCAAGATGAGTTATTATAACAGAATTATTCAAAGAACATGCGATTAATGGAGTGACCAATGTCAGAGGCAAATTGATAAAAGCATCATATTTTAATGGTTAGAAAACTGGCCTCGGAAGTCAGAAAGACCAGGGTTCAAATCCTGTCTCACATACTTACTAGCTGTTTAACCTGAGCTAGTTACTTAAGGATCTCTAGATCTCCATTCTCTTATCTCTAAAATAAGGGACTTTGATTTGGTGAACTCTAAGGTCTCTTCCTCAGTAGCTAGGTGACACAGTGCTGGGTCTGTAGTCAGGAAGAATGGAGTTCAAATTTGGCCTCAGACACTTACTAGCTGTATGATCCTGGTCAAGTCACTTAATCCTCTTTGTCTCCATTTCCTTATCTGTAAAATGAGTTGAATAAGGAAATGGCAAATCGCTCCAGTATCTTTACCAAGTAAAACCAGTAGAGGGGTCACAGAGGGTCAGACATGACTGAAAAACAACTAAATTACAAGAAAACAAGCCTTCTTCTAGCTCTAAGTATATGATCCTATGAACGTACTGACTCAGACACATACTTTCTATGTAACCCTAGGCTAGGGGATCACTGCCATACACAATTCTCTAAAATGACAAATTGCAGAACAAGTGATCATCTGAATTAGTAGAATTTTCTCACTGGGAATTTCCCTCATCAATGCAATCATAGGCTTGGTCCACAAAAATAATTAATTTGAAGAACATTTATCCTGTTTTGTTCTAACTAGCTTTTAATTCTTTTATTTTTTTTTTAATTCTAAAATACTTTGGATGAAGAGTAACAGTTTCTCTCTCCCTTGGCAATTAAGCATAGGTTCAGTAATTGACAGAATGATGAGGTGAGACATATTGGATGGGGCCAACAAAAGTTTAAACTCAGTGTGTGGAACTGCAACAAAAAATGAAATTATCCCCTCATGGCTGAAGCATTATAAGTCTATGCTCTTTTTTTCTCCTCTCTTTCTCTTATTCTCTTTCTTATTCTCTCATTCTCTGATATATTTTCTTTCTCTCTGGTTCTCTCTTTTATTTTCTCATTCTCTTTCTCTCTATCTCATTCACTTTCTCTTGTTCAGTGTATGTCTTTATCTCTCATGCTTTCTTTCTTTCATTGTCTCTGTTTCTCTCTCCCCTTCTATTCTTCCTTCTTTCCTTCCCTCCCTTTCTTTATTACAGTTCCCTCTCTTTCTCCTTGTCACCCTCCCATTCTCTCTCTCTCTTCTTTCCCTCTCCTCCTGCTATCCCTTTCTATCACCCTCTCTGTCTTGATCCTTCCTTGCTCCTTCCTCTCTCCCTTTCTTTTCTCCCTTTTTATCCTTTTCTCTTTGTAGACTTAGCAGCTCACCAGGCTGCCTCCCTAGCTCACAACTCCTAGTATGCCCCTATTACTGTGAAGAGTATTTTTGTGAAGCCAGTGCCAGCTGCCATTATAGCTCAGAGAGCCTACCAGCCCCCAGGAAATTCACTTACCAACAGCTTAGAGAAGACATCCTGGGTTGGGGCCAGGCAGTGCCAGATGGTCACTGGGGTTATTAAAATCATGCATGTTACCAGAAAACCTTTGCAAAAATAAAAAAAATGGAACCCTTAATTCCCGTGAAATCCCCTCATTTGGAAAAGACTTTGTTTCTAATCATCCACAACATACATTGCTGTTGATCCCCATGGATGTGATGTTCGGTGCCCCTTTTAATGCCACTGTTGTGTTTTTTTCATCTCTCCTGCCAGGTTCAGCTAATCCACTATAACCACGAGTTATATACAAACGTCACAGAGGCTGCAAAAAGTCCAAATGGATTGGTAGTAGTTTCTATATTTATGAAAGTGAGTATCCTGCATCTCTTCATTCTATCATCACCTTCTCCCCAAACCCTAAAAGAATTGGGAATTCCCATAATGATCACTTGATATCAATTGGCATGTGAAAATATTAAAATGTGCCATAACCAATTCAATTTGACAAAGCTTTATCAAGCCCCTACTTTGCCAGACATTATGTTAGTCACTGGAGATATGTTAGTCACTGCCCTCAAGAAGCTGACATTCTACCAATTGTTATAGCAAAAAGCTTATAGAAATATTACAGCTTATAAGAATAGAAATATTATAGCTTATAAGAATATTATGGCCAAAAAGCTAAACTTGGCAATTAAGCAGGGAGTTTTGGATAACGTTATGCCCAAGCGGGTCAGTTATCTCTCTGACTCAAGGTTCCAGGGGCCCAACTCCTGGCTGACAACCCAGGGACACAACTCCTAAGCAGAACAACCTTGAAGATTAAGTCCTGCGGCACTTGGAAGCATCCCCTACTCCCTCTATCTAACTATTAGCTCACCCTAAGACAAAGGCACCTATATCCTAGAAACATATATATTCCCTCTTCTGAATGCATTCTTCGAGACTCTCTTTGATGGGTTTCCCCAGTGCGTACTGGCAATAAAGCTTTCTCCTGCTTGATTGCATTGTCTTGTGTGTTCCTCTGGTGGCCACCCATTTGAACCCTAACACAATCAAGCTAAACTATAGAAGGCATCTAGATCCCTATTAGTGCAAATAATGAATCCCATAAAATGGCCGCATATTCAAATTTGTTCTGTGTATTTCCAGTGGACTAAAACTAGTTATAACATTCTATATAATTATAACTGTGAATGTTTCACATTTGAATTCAGGTGACTATTTCGAGGGTGGGACTGAAAAAGGAGGCAATCTTCTGGAGAAGATGGAATAGAGAGGAAACATTTGACCACATAGAGGAATTTGTCTTTGCTAAGAGAAGGATCACCTCTTCATGTGAAATAGGAATGAGGAAGGAGAGAGTGGCAGGAGGTATCTAAGTGATATGAAATAAGGAGGAGGAATTTCCTGTGCTATGGAGGAAACCTATCACTCACCAGGGATGAAAACCTGAAAACCTAGGGAATTCTATATTTCCTTACCAAAAAAAGATGAGAGAGAGAGAGAGAGAGAGAGAGAGAGAGAGAGAGAGAGAGAGAGAGAGAGAGAGAGAGAGAGAGAGAATTGGATAGATAGATAGATAGATAGATAGATAGATGGGAAAGGAGGGAAAGAGAAAGAATGGGGGATGGGGAGAAAGAGAAAGAGAAAGATGTTAGAATATCCACAGTTACTGCCTGGTCATATATTGTTCTCATTGTCAAAGCATATGATTTAGAGCCAAAGGGAGCAAAGAGATTAGCTAACCCAGCCCCTTTATTTTATAAATAAGGAAACAGGTCTAGAGAGGACAAGGTCACATAGGAATTATGAATCAGATTCAGAATTCAAACCAAACCCTCTCACTTCAGCTTCCATGCTCTTGCCACTATTACTATAATGCCTCTCAATGACACCTCAGATAATAATCACCAAAAATACCAGATTGACAGCCCACCCCACCCCCCCGGACTAATTTTGCCCCATGCCAGTTTGCATGTCTCTCTAAGAATAGATTAGGACAGTGATGGGGAGCCTTTTAGAGACCAAATGCCTAAACTGCAACCTTCACACTGCATGTGAGCCCCTGCCTTACAGAAAGGGAGGGAGGAATAGTCACCTGAATTCAAATGTGAAACATTGGGCTGCTGGGCAAAGGGGTAGGTCATGGGAGAAATGTCTTCAGGCATGTGTGGAGAGGGGAAGGGAGCCCCTCTAGCACCTGTGCCATAGGTTCACCAACACAGGACTAGGATAATGTCCCTGCTTCCCACCACCCCTTTATCCCCACAAATTAGTTTCGATTCATTTTTGTTTTTAAAATAACTTTATGCCACACATAGATCTAGAGTGTGAGGTCTGACAGTTTCAAACAGTAAATAAATGTGTTAATATCACCCAAAATTAATAATTAATTCAAGACAGACCATAACTGGAGTCACAGACAACATATAATCCTTCAGTAGTATAGAAAACAATTGAGCTTAGCTAACAGAAGTAATTAGTTTAAGTGGGAATCTTCCAGATGATCCTTTCTGCTTCAAATCCACTCAAAGCAACAATACCCAATGTGGATTTGTATCCAGCCTAACACTTCACTGGACCCTGCCTCACTCCAGCAACAGCCTCTCCAGGAGAAGCCTCAAAGTGTCTCAAGGCCTTTATACCTTCCCTAAGGGTCAGTGTTCCAGGTTCTCTCTTTCCTCCCTCAGGGGTAATGCATATGTGTGTCCTAGAGCATCTATTTCCTTAATAAAGACAATGTCTCAGGTTCTCCATTTATGTTGGGTTCTCCAGGGCCCATTCCATTTGCCTTAGATCTCTGGATTATTCTCAGATCCTACTACATCTCTGAACTGTAGAAATAACCCTCTGAAAGCTCTATTGTTATGATGCCAATTCATTTTTAGTATTTGCTCCTCTAAATTAATAGTTTATACAAATAGAAGGGATATTGGAGGCAGAGTGGGGCAATGGAAGGGGTGCTGGATTAGGAGTGAGAGCACTGTGTTTGAAACCCAGCTCTACTATGTTATAACTCAATGACACTGGGCAAGACACTTAGTCTCTCTCTCTCACTTTTCCCATTTATAAAATTAGGTTGGGTGGACTGAATCACTTCTAAGGTCACTTCCAGTTCTGAGATAATGAAACTATGATATTGTAAGTTCAAGGCGGATATACTGTCACTTTTTGAAGCTAAGTTCAGAAGGAAATTCTACTTCCTGCCAGATAATCCATCTGATGCTACCTCTGAAATTCTTAGCATCATCTCCTACTCTAAATATCCTATTTGTCTCTTCTTGTATAACATAGTAAAGAAAACACTAATATTCTCATATTCAACTCCTGATGCCATCTGTGTTAACCCACGTCAAGCCATGACCTCAGTTACCCCTATCTGTAAAATGAGCACGCTGGACCAAGCTGACCTCTGGTTGTCATTGATTTGATCTTCCTGGTAACATTTTCCAAGTGGCATAGTATAGTGGGAAGAGCATGGAAGCTGACGTCAAAGGCTCTTAGGTTTTAATTCAAGCTACTTCCTCTGTGACCTTTCCTCCTCCAGACCCATGATCCTGTGATCCTTCGGGAAAAAAAGCAGATCAGGGAGAAAGAAAATCATATTTAAGCATTCCCAAATGCCAGCCACAAATACAAGCAAATTCTTATAATACCAGTTCAGCCCCCTGACTAGGCTATGAAAAGCCATTCCATGAACTCAATCAGGGAGCATTTGTGTCATTTGCTTCCTTCACCTCTGTTTTAGCAACCTGTTCCAAAGCCAAAAATTCAGACATCCACTTATGCTCCATGTGCAATTGGAAAGACAAGCGATAGAGGAAATGCCCAACTCTTACACACCGATATGAGCTGTCCCTGATGGTCTCTCTATTTGAGGTTTCTTGGCATGGCTTATGCTTTCAGCCTCCTTGGTTTGGAGCCCTGCTTAGTGAAAATCACATCTGTAATATCAACTCACTATGGCTTACACTGAGTGATCAGCTTACAACACAGCTTTTTTTGCCTGCCAAATTGCGGATGTATTTAACAAGCGAAGAGGAAATATGATTGCAGAAACATTCAATCCCCTCCCTGGCCATCCACTCTCCCATGTTCACCCCAGGTCACTGCAATGGTCCCTCTGGCAGCTCGTAGGTTGATTGGGGCTGATAACTCATTCCCTGGTACAAGTAACTACTTGAGGTCAGTGGACTAAGGGCAATTGCTCCTGTCTCTTATTGCCCACTGACTTTCTTGTTCTTCCAGGTTTATTTCTGAGCTTTTTTGTATACTTCTCAGACCCACGCAGAGCATACAGAGCATACAAGAAGGTAACTCCTTCTTGTCTTTGTCAAACTTGTTCAATTCCCAGTTGTTCGGTGCCACTTCTCTAGGCTGCAGATTATCCAAAGAAAGGAAGAGTAATATTTACTATTTTAATGTAATTATACACAGCATGATTAGAGGGCTAGCCTTGACATCCGGAAGACTTAGGTTCAAGTGTGACCCTGGCAAATCACTTAGTCCATTAACGCTCTAGGCATCCCTCTAAAACTAAAAAATTCCAAATCCTCAAGAACTGGAGAGAGTTTTATACTGGGTTCCCTACACTGATGGAAGCACAGGTCTAACACACACATACACACACAAAAAGGAAATTGCCACCACCTAATAAGTGTTATTGTTATTGCTATCAGTTATTGTATTATTACTAATACATATATGATACCAGTCATTATATGCACTCTTGGAAGGAAAATAAATGACAAAGGATTTAGAAAGTCTTTTAACCAAAAATGTGCGCAATATTAATGAAGCATAGGACCATTTTCCCAAAGCAGAACTAGAAAGAGTAATGCTTCCCCATCAGAAAGGAGAAAGTATTAATAGATGTTCTCAGGATACATGATGAGAAGTCAAAAGCCTGGCGAGATACTTTTGGAACCAACAGAACCCATTTGTGCGAGCAATAGTAAAAGCAAATAGTAGGTTGTACCCCTAAAGTAAGATATTTTTCTAAGGAGGAAAAAACAAATAGGAATACACTGAAATGTAGCATTTGTCATAAACTACACTCTCCTTCTATCTAAACCAGAATAATGAATGAGGAAACATTATGTACAAAGCATTACACTAAATCTTGGGGACACAAATCTAAAGGTAAGAGCTTCAAGGAACTCACATTCTAAAGGGGAAAACAACAGAGATGGAAAGTTTTACCTACAAGATAGATAGAAAGGTTCCATGGCCCTTAGGGTACAATGGCAAAATGGATGGTAATGCTTTTTGTTTTCAGTCAAGAAACAATCATATCGGTTTCTGTTGTTGAATCATTTGACAGTGCCACGGTCTTTGTTGGAAAGAACTTTCCTTTCTTGGTCTTCAGTAGCTGTGGCCAACTCACAGGGTGTTAGGGTGGGAGTTGTAAGGCTGCATGTTCACAGGAATTGCTTCCTAGAACAATATCTGAGTGCACTGCACTGCAAACCTTACAAGACTGAAAGATAAGGGGAAAGTTCAGTCTATAAAGTTAGCAGCTCATGGCTTGCAACTTAAATCAGAAGTTGGATGGTAGAAAGGGTTGGAAATATTGGTGTCAAATGAGGAATAGGCTTATCTGTGGACTTTATGAATATCCCTTTAACTCCTGCTTCACTCTCCCTATCTTCTCACCCTACCCTTCCCAGTGACCAAAGGAACTAAAATTTGGCTATAATTGCAGCTCTTCCACACACCATTAACTCTCCACTTAAGCTCACTTATACTGTCTTATTTTTTAGTCTTCTGCCAATGCATGGCACCAATACACTAAAGTCCACAAATCATCTCTGTATACTTTTGAAATTTATTCAATTGTTCTTAATCAGTGCATAAATGTCTCATCCCTGGAGTTTAATTGTGACCAAATTTCCATATACAGTGGCCCAAAATGCCTCTGTGGGGCCATAGCACATTTACCACCAATCATAAACAGCACTTTTGTTTCTCTCTCTTTCTTGAGGATGCACTGGGAGAGAATTCTTGACCTTTAATCATAGATCCCATTAGTAGTCTGGTGACACCAATGGACCTCTTCTCAGAATAATGTTTTTAAATATATAAAATAAAATACACAAGACTATAAAATATAAATTATGTCAAGATACAGTTACCAAAATATTTTAGAGCAAGTTTATAAGCCATCAGTTAGGAACCTTTGGTTCAGAGAGTAATCCACGAAATATCTTTTAAATAGCTGACAGTCAACCTACAGAGGGAGGTAGCATTTGGTCCTGTGCTTACATATCTCTGAAAAGAACCAGAATTGGATTCATACATTTCTCAGGTAGGCAAAAATCTACCTCTGTCAAACATCACCAAACTGTCTGTACATTGTACAGCCATAGATTAGAGCTAGAAGGGACTTTGGAGCCCACTGTGTCTGATGCTCTCATTTTATAGATGAGGAAACTGAGACAGGAAAGTTTAAGCACAGAGGATCACACAACTAATAAGAGTGTGAGACAGTATCTTTGACACAGTTCTTCCTGAATAAAATCTAATCCCCTATTCATTATACCACGCTGCCATACCAAAAAAAAACCCTCAAAATTATGAAGCAAAACAGAAGGAACATAAGTAATCAATGCAATTTCCAAACTCAAATTTACCTATTGGATACATTATTGTGACATTCCCCACCCTTAAAATAGATCTGTTTTTATGGCATATGAGTCACAACTTCCAACTAGAAACTTAATAAACCAGAACAGGTAGGCAACTGCAGTAAGAGAGAGATGCTTACACATCAGGAGAGCTACATTGACAAGTGATTATCCAGGAAAGTCCTCTATTTGGCATTTAAAGTTTTTTTATAACCAAGCTCTTTCCTACTTTTCTAGCCTTCTTGCACCTTACACCCTCACTCCTCCACCTCTTAATTTCCTTGGTTTCCTTCAAGATATAGCTCAGATCTAATCTGTAGGAAACCTTCACCAGACCCTCTAGCTTCTCATAGCTTCCATTTCAGATTGCTGTTCATTTGCCTATCTAATAACTACATACCTAGTTATTTACATTAGTTATTTACATGATGAATCATTCATTAGAATGTGAGCTTCTTGAGAAAAGGAACTGTTGTTTTTTAACCTCTATGTATCCCCTACATGGTACCTGACACCTAGGATGGAATTAATAAATATTCTGTAACTGACTTCCTGATATTCTATAAATGGCAGTGTTCTTATTTAAGCATCTTGAAACCTAACCATAGCCACAGTAGCCTTATTATGTTCACCAGAGAAAGAAGAAAATATCACACAATTCAAGTGTATAAAACATATAATGAAAACCTTAAAATGCAATATCCCTCTGACATCTAAAAAAACAGAGTGGTCTATTTTGCTGTGAAACCCCTTAATGGTACTGTTGTCAGGGAAGGTGACCCACATCTGGTTTAGAGGTAAATTGCTCACTCCTTGAAGACAAGCACCATGCCCAGTGCCATCTTCATATCTCCCCTAGTGCCTGGCACAATATTTTGCTTATATTTCAATGGATCTGTGGCTTCATCTCCAAGTATAGATCACAATCCTTTCATACCTGTGTGATTCTCACATCTTTCCATAAATCTTTTCCATAAATAGAAGATATACCCAACATACCAAAAGCATCCTCTTTGGCTCTTTTGGTATTTTGTGGATACCACTGCATCACTGGACTCATATATCTGCTACATCCATTCTTATTACATAGCCATTCCACAACTCTTTTTTAGATTTCCTTGTCTTGCAGGTCATTTTGATATCATTTTTTTTGCATGGAATCATTAGCAATATCCTGGGATTTAGTCAACTTGTTGTTCAGTTGTTTTTTAGTTGTGTCTGACTTTTCATGATCCCAGTTGGTGTTCTCTTGACAAAGATACTGGAATGGTTAGCCATTTCCTTCTCCTGCTCATTTTACAGATGAGGAAAGTAAGGCAAGCAGGGTGAAATGACTTGCCCAGGGTCACACAGGTGATGTGCCTGAGGCTAAAATGAGTCTTCCTGACTTCAGGCCCACCACTCTATCTAATGGGTCACTTTGCTAAGTTACAAAATTTGAGTATGCTTAAACAAGTCACTTAGCCTCTCCAGGCCTCAGATTCTTTATTTGTATTACAAGGGGTTTAGATTAGATTTCCCCTTGGGTCCCTTCCAGTTCTAGATCTGTGATAGTATGTATTACACTGTGATAGAAATTTGGGATATAAAGTCCAAAATAATAAAAATGGAATAGTGCCTCAAGGAGCTTATATTCTACTTGTGGAGGCAGGTAGAGAATAAAATATGTACACATATTCAAAAAGTACAATTTGTATAAATTAAGAGATAGCAAGGAATAATTGCTGGAATATCAGGAAAAATAAAATATAGGAGATAACAACTGAACCATACTTTGAAGGAAATGGAATCTCAGTTCCTTCATAGGAATTCTCTTCACTGCAGTCAAGGAAGGGAGTGCCTTTCATACATGGGTGAAAAGTGAGAAATGGAACAACAAGAATAGGAAAGAGTTAGGCCAGTCTGAAACAAGGGTCATGCAGAAGGGAATATGAAAATGTAGCTACATCACTCTCATTGCCTTTTGGAACACCTGTAATTCTGAGTCACAAGTATTTTATGATTCACAGCATATAGCCTTACTTGGGGAAAATGAATGCTAAAGAGAGAGGTTTTTGCATCAGTAGGTAGCTTGGCATCCTTGAAAGTCTTACATGTAATAGACGTATAAGAAATGGTTAAATTGAATTGTGCTGAATTGAATGACATAAAGTAAGCTTTTAGTTTTCAAGTGGACTGGATATGATGGGTGCTCATTTCTGAAAACAATAAGTTACCTTTCTTATTTGTGACTTGGAAGAGATCTACTTCCTTCATCTTTGATGAATACCAGATGCATTCAGGGTTCATCTCTGACCTAGACTATCCTTCTTCCCTTACTCTCTACCTCAAATTAAATTTTCTTTGTTGATGTTTATTTTATGACAGTATAGATTCAGGTATTGTTTTTTTTTCACCCCTAGGTTTCTGATTCATCAAATCCATTTCTTAATCGAATGCTCAACAGAGACACCATCACAAGAATAACATATAAAAGTAAGTGCAGTTTTGTATCCTATATGA
This sequence comes from Gracilinanus agilis, assembly GCF_016433145.1. NCBI lineage: Eukaryota > Metazoa > Chordata > Mammalia > Didelphimorphia > Didelphidae > Gracilinanus > Gracilinanus agilis. The sequence continues at coordinate 186,047,981 of NC_058133.1, forward strand.
CAACAAATCTTTGAGTCCTCTTATCTTAAGACAGAAACTTGGATCAGAACCTTTCCTAAGATCCCTTGCAGTTAAGTAAGCTTTTGATTCCATCAGAAGCCACTCTGGTGAACCATATTTTGCCAAGGGGCAGCTTAGAAGGAACAAAAGTCACCAGAGCATTGTTTTCTCCTATGCCTATCTGGTATGATAATTATGATAATGATAATGGTCATCATTATTCTGGGGAGTAGTAATGAGCTGGGGGACTACATATTGTCTGGATGACATCGCCTGGCCAGCATTCTGGGTCCTGCAGATGAATATACAAACACCACAGGTAGGCTTGAGAAGTGGCTGTCAAGTACCATGGACAGAGCCTAGCCACATTCAAGTGACTGAAATGGGACTGGGTCTCTTCATCTCTCCTATAGTGTGACAAATCCTTCAGGAGATTCTTAGGTATTTCCTTGGAACTTAGCTCAAGAATATACAGAGGAGGGGGCAGCTGGGTAGTTCAGTGGAGTGAGAGTCAGGCCTAGAGACAGGAGGTCCTAGGTTCAAACCCGGCCTCAGCCACTTCCCAGCTGTGTGACCCTGGGCAAGTCACTTGACCCCCATTGCCCACCCTTACCAATCTTCCATCTATAAGACAATACACCGAAGTACAAGGGTTTAAAAAAAAAGAATATACAGAGGAGATTTCCCCACCATTTCTACATGGTCTCTCTTCGACATAGGAACGTACATAGATGCATTCCTCTCCAAATACTCCCAAGACAAAGGGCAGAAGCTTCATATCATGGTCCCAAAGGAAAGGGGGAGAATGGTTTCTTTTTGTAATTGTTTTAAACACAATCTAGGAAGCTGAGGGGGTTCAGAAAGCCTTGCAATTTAGCACATATCTGATGGGAGGGGGACAAGTGTGTCTAGAATCTGCTAGAAGAAAGAACACCCAAGTAGTAAGTGACATATCTGAGCTCCAACTGTTCTGACTCCCAATCCAGAATTCCTTTTCATTGTACCATGTTATTTCTCCTATAATAATATCTGCCATGCCTATTTAGCAGGGGTATGGTTAAGATCAAATGAGATGATGCATATAAAATGTGTTGAAAACCTGAAAGTGTTTTAGAGATGTCAGTTTTTGTCATCACCATTATTATTATTGTTATTAAACCCTTACCTTCCATCTTAGAATCAATAGTAGGTATTGGTTCCAAAGCGGAAGAGTGGTAAGGGCTAGGCAATGGGGGTTAAATGACTTGCCCAGGGTCACACAGCTGGGAAGTGTCTGAGGCCAGATTTGAACCTAGGACCTCCCATCTCCAGGCCTGGCTCTCAATACACTGAGCTACCCAGCTGCCCTCCCCTTTTTTATCACCATTATTATTATTATTGTCATTTTGTGAGAGCATTTTTAGCTCACAAGAATTTGTGATAGAGTGGGATAAGAGTCCTGAACTTTAACTCCACAAGGTCCTTCCAGAAATAGTCAGATAACACAATGGATAGAGCAGTGGGCCTGGAGTAAAGAAGCCTTGTAATTCAAATTTGTTATTTGGGTGATTCTGGACAAGACACTTACCTCTGTTTGCCTCAGGTTCTTCAACTCTTAAGTGGGGATAATAATAACACCTATTCCCTATGTTTGTTGTGAGAATCAAATAAGATAATATTTATAAAGTGCTAAGCAAAGTGCCTAGTGCTTAATAGGATCCTAATAAATGCTTTTTCCTTCTTTCCTCTCTGGCTCTAACATTTTCAATTTATAAATCAAAGGCAGTGTGGTGGAATAGAAGGAGAAATGAATTTGTAGTCAGAGACACTGAGTTCAAATCTTAACCCTGCCATTTATTTACTGGTGACCTTGGCAAAGAGGAGTTGAACTAGATGACCTCTAAGCCACAGATCTAAATCTCTGACCTCGGTTAAAAGGGACAAGATGGCGACTTCTTGGGGAAGCTAAGTAGTACAATGGATAGAGTGCCAAGCCTGGAGTTGGGAGGACCTCAGGTAAAATCTGACCTCAGATACTTCCCAGGTGTGTAACCCTGGGCAAATCACTTAACCCTGATTGCCTACCCTTGCCACTTTTCTGCCTTAGAATAGATACAAAGGCAAAGAAGTGGAAATTGAGGGGATGTCCATCAATTGGGGAATGGCTGAGAAAATTGTGGTACATGTTGGTGATGGAATTCTATTGTGCTATAAGAAATAATAAACAAGATGATCTCAGAAAAAGCTGGAAAGATATGGATGACCTGATGCATAGTGAAATAAGTAGAACTGGGAGAACACTGTACACGGTAACAGCAATATTGGACGATGATCAATTGTGAAAACTTGGCTACTCTCAGCAATGCAATGATCTGGGACAATCCTGAAAAACAATATGGAGAATGCTAATCCAGCTCCAGAGAAAGAACTATTAGATTGGATGGATGTGGATCAAAGCCTACTATCTTTCCCATTGGTGTTTTTAATGGTTTTATTTTGAGGTTTTGGTTATGTATGACCAATATGGAAGTGTGTTTTGCATGACAATAAAAATTAAATTTAAAAAAAGAACTGATACTAAGAGAGAGGGCAATTTTTTTTAATGAAGAAGATGCCTTCTTCCCATGGAAATGGCCAAGTTCTGCTTAAAAGCCATAATTTCCCACCAAATTTACCAAATCAGCTCATCTCACACAGAATGTGGCAATGGCTACTAGTGGAAGGTTCTAAGGTAGAAAAGCACCAGTACCATTAGTGGATAGTCCAGAATCAACAGCCAACACTCAGACTTCCAAGCTAAGCGATAGAAGGTTGCATAGTAAGAGATTTTGGGGGAATTACTGAAGACTCGTAATCTAAGGCCAGATTGCAAGGTTCGATAACAGGATCATATGATAGATTTAGAGTAAAAAAGAATCTTAGGAGCAATCTAGTCCCACTCCCTCATTTTACAGATAAGGAAACTGAAGCCACAAAAAGATTTGCCAGTATATTTGAACCCAAGTCATTTACTCCAAATCAAGTTTACTTACAGGACTCTGAATCCCACAACTTCCTTACCTTGCTGCATTCAACCTTCATTGGAATGTGTATGTTATTGCTTTTCAAACCCTTACCTTCTTTCTTAGAATCCTTTCTGTGTATTGAATAGTAAGTGCTAGGCAAGGGGAGTGAAGTGACTTGCCCAGGGTCACACAGGTAGGAAGTGTCTGAAGCCATGTATATGTTTTTAAGACCATAAAATTCTGGGTTTACCTTACAGCTCCTGCTGTATTTACTGATCAGCACGTAGCACAATCTCTGGCACGTAGAAGGAACTTAATAATTTCTTCTTGACTTGACTTGATTGTATCGTCTCTTTCTGAGGAAATAGTTTATTTGTAAACCTTAATGAATTGGGGAGGTGAATGTTTTCAAGGCCTATATGTAGAATTCATGAAGGACTTTCTCCTTCTCTTCTTTACTCCCTCATCTACTTCAGAACAGAAGCCTAGCCTATGGAGGACAATGTAGATGGACACCATTTAATCAGCAAAAATTAAGCTGTTAGGATAACAACTATTCTTCCCTAATCAGTATTCCTGTGCAGCCTTTTCTAACTATACATAAAGCATAGTCAACTGAGGGAGATTTTTTCTGCCTCTTGTGTAAATAGCATATTTTATAACCTCCGATAAAAGATTATTATATTTTAACTTTTTGATTAAAAAAGCATGCAAATTAAATAAAATGCCTTCAAATAATTGTGAATTTGCAGCTTCAAGATTGCAAAAAGCCGTGAAATTACATAGAAAGTTCCAACACATAATCTAACAGATTGCCAGCCACTAAGTCAATGTTATCTAGGTGTTTTTTCCTTTTCACCAACACTGTTGTAATTAATATTAAGTGGTGTGACTGTTAAAGATGAAAGACTCAATAAGATCCTTCATTATGCTTTAACTCCATTTATATCAGACACCCATGACAAGAGCTGCCTTCATGCACGATGGGGATGGAGAAGATGGGGATGAGGATTTTTACTAGGTTTTGTGATGGGGACCAAATTCTTTCATTTTCATTCATTTAGTCATTCATTTGACATGCACTTATTAAGTATTAACCATTTATAGAGCACTGGACAAAGGTGCTGAGGGAAATACAAAGTTCAATTATGAATTGCAGTTAAGTGTCTCTGACTGCTAATCAGAGACACTTAACTGCAACAGTCATTAAATCTGGGGGCCTGCTGCATTGCCTCCAATATAAATAATCATTAGTAAAAATATTATTTGTTTTGTTTTGTTTTGTTCTAAAAACAAAAAAAAAGTGTCAGATAGCAGGTCCAAAACTCTAGTTTCTAGTCTTGACTTTGTCATTTACAGAGAAATGGTACAGTGGATAGAGCACAGGAGTTGGAATCAAGAAGATTTGAGTTCAAATCTTACTTCAGACACTTACTACCTGGATAGCCCTCTCAGCCTCAGGTTCCTCATCTGTAAAATAGGGATAATATTTACTTCTACCTCCCAGGGAAGAGGTAACATTTATAAAAACATTTTTCTCACTTTAAAACACTCAATAAATGCTAGCTATTCTTATTTGCCAACCATATGGTCTTGAGTAGGTCATTTTAATACTCTAGTCCTTGGTTTTCTCCAAATGGAAATAATCATTCCTTCCCTAGCTGTTGCAGGGGTGAGAATCAAATGAGGACTTTGTAAATTGCAAGGTGTTATAGTAAGAGATTCCTAGCACTAATCATACTTTTAGTGTGATCATAGTTAATGGCAGCAGGGAAGAATAGAAAGAGAAGTATCTGGGGTCTAACTTAGTGATGCATGGCACCATCTGGAGTCTGTTACAAAAGGAACTAAAGCCATCCCAGTTCCTGCCTCTTGTAGTTTGAGGTAACTGGGTCCCCTGAAACAACTGGTATTTTGTGCTCCAAAGTACAGAAAACATTTTATAGCTATTGTGATACAGCAACCTTTCTCACATTACCAGGGTAGATGCCCAGCAGGGATAATGATACTGTTAAAAAAAATCAATGGCCAAAACACTTGCTATGTCCAGGAAAGGAAACATTTTTAAGGAAATTCTTTGTTCATGAGAGGATCCAGAGCCCTCTTTCTTCCCTCTCAGTAAATATTCCCAAGGTTTCATGCATACTGAAGTCTGACAATAATTGTGGTTAAGGCAGCTAGGTGGGACAGTAGATAAAGCAGCAAGCCCAGAATCAGGAAGATGACTCTTCCCGAGTTCAAATCTAGCCTCAGACACTTACTAGTTATGTGACCTTAGAGAAGTCACTTAACCCTTTTTTGCCTCAGTTTGCTCATTAGTGAAATGAATTGGAGAAGGCAAACCACTCTAGTATCTTTGCCAAGAAAACTGCAAATGGGGTAACAAAAAGTTGAATATAATTGAAAAAGACTGAATGAACAATGAGTTACCAAGTAGTGAGAGTAATGCAGTTATCTGAGATGAAAGGTACAAGTCCACTGCCCTGCTCTGGGCACTTGCCATGTTGCCACTTATACAATAAATCATTAAATATAAAAATATTTAATTTGTTTGGACATCTAGCAGCTCTATAGTTCTGTGGATAGAATGCTAGATCCAGAATCAAGAGGAGTTGAGTTCAAACCTAGCCTCAGACACTAATTGGTTGTACAATCCAGAGTAAGTCACTTAACCTCTGCTTCCTAGTTTCCTCAACTGTAAAATGAGGATAAAAATAGGACTTTTGTGCCAGGGTCATTTATGAGGATCAAATGAAATAATAATTGCAAAGTGCTTTATAAACACTAGCTATTAACATCATCATTTCAATTTGGAGGAGAGGAGATGTCATTTAATTCCGTTCAGTTATTTATCAATTGGCATACCTGAAGATGTTGCTATAGAATGTCAATAAATGTATGTGGGACATCGGCAGCACTTCACAATCCTTTTTCATCAATTGACTCATAAAAATTTATGAAGCACCTTCTATGTGCCAGGCACTGTGCTAATTGCAGGAGATACAGAAAGAGGCAAAAGATAGTTCCAGCCCTTGAAGACCTTACAGTCTAATGGGAGAAACAACATATGACCAAATAAATATGAAGCAGGCTCTATACATAATGAACAGGAAATAATAATTAATAGGAGGAAGGCACTGGAATTAAGAGGGGTTTGGGGTGGCTTCCCATAGAAGGATGGATGTCAGCTGAGACTTAAAGGAAGCCAGGGAGATCAGTAGTTGGAGAGGAGAAGTGTTTGGGTGTGGGGGACAGCCCAAGAGAAAGCTTAGAACTGAGAGATGGCTTGTCTCACTCATGAAATAGCCAGGAGGAATAGCCAGCATCACTGGATGAAGAGTTTGTGTCAGCAAGTAAAATATAAGAATCTTGGAAAGGTAGAAGTGGGCTAAAGAATGAAGGGCTTTGAATATCAAACAGAGTATTTTGTACTTGATCCTAGAGGCAATAGAAAGCCACTGGAGTTTAAAAAATGTAGTGTACCCTCAGGATATACCCCTCCAACTTGCACTCAAACTCCCAGTTTCGATCCCACAAAGGGCAGCAACTACCTCTGGTTTTAAAAATAGCCTCTGCATCCCCACTTCTAAAATTATAGCTCAGGAGCTCCCACTGGTCCACTTATCTTTAAGAGTCAACAAGTAGGCACAATTAACTCAAAGTGAAGGCTTTTAATAAGATAGCACAGCGAGAACAGGAGCTACTAAATATTTCTCTCAAAAACCTAAGGTGTACTCTCCCACAAATATGCATAAGAGCATCAGTGGGATGAGTGAGCCCATACACAGTAAACAATATGCTATTTCACACCTGCTTCATGGACCATCCTTTCTCCAGGCCTTGTTGTTCTTAAGACATTTTTCAGTCATCTCTGACTTTTAATGACCCCATTTGGGGTTTTCTTGACAAAGAGACTGGGGTGATTTGCCATTTCTTCCTTCAGCTCATTTTACAGATGAGGAAACTGAGGCAAATAGGGTTAAGTGACTTGCCCAGAGTCACACAACTAGTCAGTGTGTGAAGACAGATTTGAATTCAGGAAGATGAGCCTTCCTGATGCCATCCCAACACTTTATCACCTGGCTGCACCTTCTCCATTTCTACTTGTCCTTAGCCAAGGATACTTAAATGGGGATCTGTCTCTGAAGTAAAATAAATCCAGAATCTACTGACATTGAAGGAAACCTCTTCAATTTACAGATAGAGAAACTGGAGAGGACCAAGAGCTTGCCATTTGGACAATGTCACACAGTTAGGATATGGCAGAGAGAAGGTTTGAGTGAAGGTCTTCCAATGCCAAATCTAGAATTCCTTCTAGTAATAAGAATAATAGGAGGAAATAGAAGGTAGTAGATAGAGCTGGGCCCAGTTTTAGAAAGATTTGAGGGCAAATTCCACTGTTGACATAGCCGGGCTGTGTGATACTGGACAATCACTTAACCTCAGTGTTTTAGGCAACTTTAGGACTATAAGTTGCAGAGCAAGTGGCAACCTGCATGGAAAGGGCCAATTTCCTCATAAGAAGTCACCTACACCGATTATACCATAAGCCTGAACTGAAAAAATGGGAGTAATGTCTACTATTGGAAAATACTTTTAGAAAGCTTGCATGAGACAAGCCTACTTCCTAATTCTTTTATTCAACCACAAAAACAATTGTTTTCTCAGCTAATGTAATTATCCATAGCATATTAAATATAAAATAATATAGAAGAGTGAGTTATCCCAAGGCCATTTCTACATGAACTCTACTAAACAAGATGAGAATAAGAGAATAATAGCAAAATAACATTATATAACATGTTGATATCTGTGAGTCTTCACATGTAAGTTGATATTTGAGTCCCACAATGATCCTGAGAAATAGCTGAGCACTAACGGTATGGTGAGGGCAGCAAGGTGGCCAAGTGGATAGAGCCCTGGGCTTGGAATCAGAAAGACTCACTCCTCTTCTTGAGTTAAAATCTGGCCTCCTAGACTTATTAGCAGTGTGACCCTGACCAAGTCACTCCACCTTTTTGCCTCAGTTTCCTCATCTATAAAATGAACTGGAGAAGGAAATGGCCCACTGCTCAGATCAGATAGTGTTCTTTGCCAAGAAAACCTCACATGGTGGTCACAAAAACTTGAACAGGACAGAAACAAATAAACTGAACAGAAGTATGGTGAATACTGTTTTACAGTTCAAAAATGTTAAGTGATCAGAAAGCTAATAAGTATCAGAGGCAGGTTATCAACCCAGATTTTCCCAACTTCATATCTAGTACACGATCTATCAAGTAGATATCTATCAGTAAGGAAGAAGAAGAAGATTTTTTGCTGTAGTTTTCTAAGTCTTCTTTTGGGGAAAAAATGTTCTTGGGTTTTTCAAGCTTTAAGGAAAATCAGTGTAACCTAACTCCTCTTGTTCTGAATCCGTCCTTCCACAAGACTATAGCTTAGTGGAGAATTAGCGTAATGGGTGCCATTTTAAACAGAAATATCATGACTTGAAAACAAATTTGCCTTTGCCATAGCCTTTTCCCCATGCCTAGAGTGCTCCCTTTTCTCACTCGGACTTTTAAGAATTTCTGTCTCCTTCCAGAATTAGTTCAAATGCCATATCCTACATAAGGTCTGTGGTGTGGTGGTTATTGTTCAGATGCGTCTGACTCTTTGTGACCTCATTTGGGTTTTTCTTGGCAAAGATGCTACAGTGGTTTGCTCTTTCCTTCTCCAGCTTATTTTACAGATGAGGAAACTGAAGCAAAACAGGGTTTAGTGACTTCCGCAGGGTCACCCAGCTCCTAAATATCTGAGGCCAAATTTGAACTCAAGACTTCCTGACCCCAAGCTCTATATTCTATCCACTGCAGCACTGAGTTTCCCTGATCAAGATATTATAGGAGTTTACTAAATTTCATTTGAATTGAATTGAAATTTGTAATGGAGAAAATTTGGACCAATGTTAAGTGGAACAGACAGGCAAGAATTCGTTTATGACAAGAGACAACCTGTTGCAGTCAAGAGTCAGTTCTCTAAAGATGCCTTGGTATAGAGATAGCATGGATTTCCCAGAATGCATAATTTTATCATCAGTACCTGGTACCCAGGCCTGAGGCATCCTAGACAGCATATATGTCTATGTACAGAGTTTTGTGTGTAGTAGAATATCCTCCTCTCCAGGATGGGCAGCCTTTACATCACTCCAGATGGAGTCATATTTCAAATAAACAAGAGCCTTCTGTTTTATTCTTGTTCCTTAAGGGAATATTCTCCCAAAACGGAGCAGAAAATCTTATAGATCTGCCTAAGGTTTGGGCTCTTTGAAAACAAAACCAAATGAATGAATTCTTAATCATATCTTATGAGAATATACCTATTTTATTACTCCTGGAGCAGGAGAAGGCTAGGTGGTGCAGTGGAGAGACTGCCAGGTTTGGAAACAGGAAAGCTCATCTTCATGAATTCAAATCTGTCCTCAGACACATACTAACTATGCAACCCTGGGCAAGCCACTTAACCCTGTTTCCTCATCTGTAAAATGAACTGGAGAAGGAAATGGCAAACAACCCCAGTCTCTTTGCAAAGAAAACTCCAAACTGGAGGTAGCTGGGTGCCTCAGTGGATTGAGAGCCAGACCTAGAGATGAGAGGTCCTGGGTTCAAATGTGGCCTCAGACACTTTCTTACTATGTGACCCTGGACAAGTCACTCAACCCCCATTGCCTAGCCCTTGCCACTCTTCTGCCTTGAAACCAATACACGGCATTGATTCTTTTTTTCCCATAGTATTGTTTCTAAGATGAAAGGGAAGGGTTTAAAAAAAAAAAGAAAATCCCAAATAGGGTCACAGAATCAGTAACCTCTGAAAGTGACTGAATGATAACAACTTAGGCTAATAATCTTCTCACTTTTACTCTGTGTGGTTATATAAGAGGACACAAAGTCACAGTAATAATAATAATAATAGTAATCATAATAATAACTAGCACTTTAAATAGCATTTTAAGATTTATAGAGTGTTTTACAATATTATCTCAACTGATCCTCCCAGCAACCCTGGGAGGTAGGTCCTATTATTATGTCCATTTTACAGAGGAGGAAACTGAGTCCAACAGGGGATAAATGACTTGCCCAAGGTCATACAAGTAATATGAGGCTGGATTTTAACTCAGACTTTCCTGGCTACAGATCCAGCAATTTGTCCACTACACTAGTTGACTGCTTCTAATAGTGTCAAAAAACAATAGATTTCAAGCTGGGAGGATTCTTAGAGGTCATTTAGTCCAACTCCCTCATTTTACAGCAGCAGAAAATGAAATCTAAAAAATGTTAAAAAAATACTTAAATAACTGAGATTATTTGACTCACAGCTTGAGATTTGTCAAAAAAAATTTTAATGCAAAAAATGTGCTTCCTGAAGGGAAAGAAATTATATAAACTAATTTTTTAAAAAATTTAACCCTTACCTTCCATCTTAGAATGAATACTATGCAATGGTTCTAAGGCAGAAGAGTGGTAAGGGCTAGGCAATGGGGGTTAAGTGACCTGCCCAGGGTCACACAGGGAGGAAGTATCTGAAGTCAGGTATGAACCCAGGACCTCTCATCTCTAGGCCTGGCTCTCAATCCACTGAGCCACTCAGTTACCCCCCTAATTTTTTTTAATGAATCAAACCACAATTTAAATAGAGTGATGGAACCATGTAGTTAAGGAAGTACCATTAGGAATACTTTGTAAGACAGAATATTTTTCATAAGGCAAATATTGGCCCTTCCAATTACCATCTGTGTCGATGTGGATTTTCATTTGGTTGGCTTACATAGAGTTACGGCACATGGGCTGTAATGGATTCTATAGTGACGTCATGCTATTCTGGGCTGTAATTGTCCAGCAGAGATTACTTCTGAACCTACTCAGAAGCATAGATGAGATAAAGCACTTGGAAGGCCTGTGCAGAAGGCCAGTCTAAATCAAAACAATCATTTGTTGAGGGAAAAGGGAATCATTAGGAAGGAATGATATGAAAAGTAAAAGGGAGAGGTTGTGGTTTGTGGGGCATCACTACGTTTTTGTTTTAAGGAATCATAGAATCACAGAATTGCCAAAGTTGAAAATGCCCTCAGTGAGCACTTGGTCCAACCCATTTGTTTCATAAGAGATTAAATAAAGACCCAGAGGGAGAAAGCAATTTGCCCCAAATTAAACTCCAGCTATCAGAGCCAGACTGAAATGGAAGTCTACTGACTTTGTGCCTACACACACACACACACACACATACACACAAAACGTATTTTCTGAAAGAACAAAAACTTAAAAAATTGTTTTTTTCTTCTAAAAATATTATCAAAAACAATGTTATTTTATTTGAATATTGTCAGTGTTCCTCTTTTTCTTTCCTTTTATTCAAATTCATAACAGTCACCCCCAGGATTGAAAAGGCTTAGAGAAATCATTTAAACTCTTTACCTGTCACTTTTTTCTCATGCAGATAGTGATGGTATTTTGTTTTTAAAAAATGGGATTTGACTGAACCTTCAAAACCACCAAGTAATACAAACTAATAAATAAGTACTGAGGAATAGAGAACCTACTTAAATTGATAGAGTTGCCACTACACTTATCTCCAACTTTTTCATGTGGGAAACTGAGATTCGGAGAATTAGGCAGCTATAGGCAGTACAGTAGATAAAGTCAGGAAGACCTGAGTTCATATCCTGACTCAGATAAGAACAGTGTGACCCTGGGCAACTCATTTTGCTTCCCTGTGTCTTAGGTTCCTCATTTGTAAAATAAAGGATTTAGACTCTAGCCTCCAAAGTTCTTCTTAATTCTACACCCTAAAAGTGAAATCGTTTGCCTAATATCTCACAAGTTGTGACTGGCATTTCAAGTTTAAAACCTGAAACTGACGTCCAGGCTCATTTTTTTTTCTATATTAAACATGCTACTTTTTCTAAAGATAGTCTAGATATTCTTCCTTCACATTTTGTTGTTGTTTAGTCATTTCAGTCATGTCTGGCTCTTTGTGACTCCATTTTTGAGGTTTTCTTGGCAAAGGCAGTGGAATGGTTTGCCATTTCCTTTTCTAGCTCATTTCACAGATGAGGAAACTGAAGCAAACAAGTTTAAGTGACTTGCCCAGGCTTACCCAGCTAGTAAGTGTCTGAAGCCAGATTTGAACTCATGAAGATGAATCTTCCTGATTCCAAGTCCAGTGCTCTGTCCATTGTGCCACCTCACTGCCCAACCTCACTCTTACTTGGACTGTTTTACTTTATGGAGCATGCCAAGTCAAAACCGATTCAATCAGTGGCCTAATGATCCTCTAAGTCTCTTCTAAATGAAAATCTAATGACTGACAATCCCAAATCCAAAATGAAGGTGGTTTTGCTGTGTTTCTGATAAATCTTTATGAGTGAAACAAAGGAAGATGACTAAAAGCTTATCATGGTCAGCTCTTGTGACTCAGTAAGAGTCTCTTCAAATGTCTTTGTCAGAAGTGCCCTCTTTTGGTCCTCAGGCTTTTTAGTCTTCTTTTGAAGAACGTGCTAGGTTATGATGAACCTCCTCAGCAACTTCTCATGTTTTTTCTCAGACTTTCAAAAGAGGTTGCCTATCACTCTTGGAAAAACTATGGCAACTATTTTGAAAGAACAATACAATTTAAGTGTATAAAATCCAACAGACCTTCTCTGTGCATAGATTTAGTGCTAAACAGAACATTATTGACCCTTAAAGACCAATTCCCTTATTTTATAGATGAGTAAATAGAGGCACAAACAGGTTAAATGACTTTTCCAACATTACATAGCTAGTAAGTGTCTAAGGCAGGATTTTCAACCTAACTCTTTCTAACACCAAATGCAATGCATTATTCATTTCCCTTTAATGGCAATTACTTTAGTGATATACTCACAGAATGAGAAAGGTAGAGGAAATAAAAAGCAAAAAGACTATAGAAAACAACAAAACTAAAAGCTAGTTCTTTAAAAAGTCTAATAAAACAATAAATATTTAGCTAACTTGTTTTTTTTTAAGTAGAAGACAATAGGAGAAGCAAATTCCCAAAATAAAAATCATGAGAAAGATTAAATCACAACCAATACAGAAAAAAACATATTGTCAGGAACTCCTGGGTAAAATTATACTCTAGCAAAACCAAGAATGTAAAATAAATGGAAAATTGCCCTTCAAAAATTCTAATAATTAGAACACTGCTAAGATCAAATAGTGAGGGTTGGGGTGCTACACTATATCTACCTGTCCTGTTCTGTACCATTTCCATTGTGACCTGGTTCAGTACCAAAGGAATCTGACCACTTAAAGAGGGGTATGGCTGGGGCAGCTAAGTATGGCTCAGTGGATAGAGAGCCAAGCCTATCAAGAAGAGGTTCTATGTTCAAATCTGACCTCAAACAATTCCTAGCTGTGTGACCCTAGACAAGTCACTTAATCCCAATTGCCTAGCCCTTTCCTCTCTGCCATGGAACCAACACTTAGTATGAATTCTAAGATGAAAGGTAAGACTTTTTTAAAAAAAAAAAGAAGGATAAAATTCTTCTTCTGTGTTTTTTGACTCTTTATACCCTTACCCCAGAGTTCTACAAAGAAGTGCTTAAAGGGGAGTAACCAAATGTACAATGTGAATTAAGTACGACAGTTATTTGCCATACATACACATACACAAATGCTAAACACAAACATAAAAACTCTCATAAATGCACACTAACAAAGACTTAAAGTGGGATACAGTAACTTATAAATGTTGTTAAACTCCCTTAGTAGTTTGCATCTTAAAGCCATCAAATCATTTTAAAGATTACTATGTAAACTTTTTTCTTTCTTCCTTCTTTCCTTCCTTCCTTCCTTCCCTCCCTCCTTCCTTCCTTTCTTGCTTGCTTGCTTTCTTGCTTTCTTTCCTCAGCTCTACCCTGTCTAAGCAATTTCTTCCAGATCCCTGTGTCTGGCAAACCAGAACAGAGGTTGAGCCCTTCTTTCTGTCAGTGCAGAAACACTCCCTCCCATCAATCATCTCCAAGCACTGGACCTACGGATGTCTGGGCCTTTGGCACCTACAAGGTTGCCTCCAGACCTGCACATGTTCTCTCAAGATCAGTATTCTATGCCCTATGCTCAGAGAAGGTACCAAAGCCAGAGGCTCAGGCTCAACACACCTAGATGAACACCCTCCCCTACTCTATCTAGCTGTTAACTAGAAGTCTATATGCTGCCAGAGCAGCAGAGAAGAGAACGAGAGAGAGAGAGAAAGAGACAGAGAGACAGAGACAGAGACAGATAGAGACAGAGAGACAGAGAGAGAGAGACAGAGAGAGACAGAGAGAAAATATGAATGTAAAACCAGAGACAAAATGGCTTGTAGTCTAAGCTAAATTGAAGCTCTAATAAGATGAATTCATTGAAGTTGATTTGTGGGTTCGGGATTTGTATTCTTTTCTTCTTACATTCAGGGTCTCATTGAGAGAAAAAATAATTACTCTATCCTTTGGCATTTTATTTGGAATTACAAGAGAATTGCAATTTAGAATTTCATGGTATGTATGGGAATTCCCAACCACTTTTGCACTGATCAAAAATGATTATCATTCTTTAATTACTGCTATGCCTATAACTTTCCCTATTGACCTGACCTCCTTGAATGAACTACTCCATGAAGCAGGAAAGTCCCTGCGCTAAAAATGATGAGAATCAGGTTTTAGATTCACTTCTTTAGACTTTGGCTGCCTTGTCTAGAAAGAGAAGTGGGTGGACTAGAGGACATCTTCTGGCTCTGAGATGCTTTAAGATTAAAGCTCATGAGCTAGAAAATCTTTGTTTTTAGAAGATCTCATCTTCATACAATTAATCAATCACTGAAGGCAATGAAGCATAGCAAATAGAAAGCTAGACTTGGGAATGTCAGGATTCAAATCCTTCCTCTGACACTAGCTATATAATCTTGGATGAGTCTCTTAGACTCAGTTTTCCAATCTGTGAATGAGCTGGAGAAGAAAATGGAAAGCATTCCAGTATTTTTGCCAAGAAATGGGATCATGAGGAGTTAAACACAACAACCAGAGTCTGGGACATACTCTTCCGTAAGGACATATAGTATCTAAGGGAAAATGACATCAGTCTGAGCATATGTAGTAAAGAATGGAGGCAGGGGCTGTAGATAACTCTCACAGCTCTTAGAAGTCCTTTTGCTGGGATCATTTCAATATCCCCTTGGGTAAAGTTTATGCTGGGCTCCCTATAGAGCCTCAAATAAGCCATCAAGCATCATGCCTAGTCTTTCCTCAACTCTTGGCAATGCATACACTGTTGTATAATTTTTTCTGTGACAATTCAAGGACACTAGTAAGATGCTGATGAAAAGTCCAAAATCCACAGTCATCCTTTGGTCTGGGGGTGTATAGTAAGTTGGAGGGGGAGAAAATCAAGGTCAATGCCAAGGCTAGATCTCCTCTCCAAAAAAATTTCTTAGGAGAAGCCTGACTCTTTTGAAGCTCTTCTCTGCTGCCTAATACTAGAAGCTCAAGGGTTCCTAAATTGGCTTGCTATTTTATAGAAGACCCATGACTGAGTTTCTTTGATCAAGACATCCATTTTGGACATCACTTCCAGTTCATCTAATGGATTACAAAGAATATTTAAATCAAATTGATAAAGTTGATTAAATTTAAATTTAAACATTTAATTTAAAGATCACAATTGATCGATTTAATGACAAATGTTCTCACCTGGTCAACAGATCAGATATAACATATTGTCATTTTATATAGAATTGGGTAATTGGTTGACTCTACCAACTTCTACCATTCATTAAGAAAACTTGGATTTAAATACCACCTCTCAAATCCCTGGTTAAGTTTTACTTCTCAATACTCTAGGCAACACTGAACAGCTCAAAGTTACAGAGATGGTACCAACCCACTATGATAGAGGCAGTTTGTATACAAAGGAAATCACAGATAAGGTCCTATCCCCACTTCTTCCTGACTCAGAGGCCGACTCTCTAGCCCCTACTCCCCACTGCCTAGTACTAAAAGCATAATTGTCCCCATTTTTGTTACTATTGTGCTACTCTGCCTCACAAGTTGTTGTAAGGAAATCACTTTATAGAATATAAAACACCACCTAAACATAAATTATTATTTGCTACAAATTGTTCCTGAAAATCCTTTGTCAAATACATCTAGTTTTCCTGCAGGAACAATATTATAATTGGAGATGATACATGTGACCAAGAACTCAGTCTCAAACAAATCATAGATGTGACTAACAGTGGCTCGTAAAAGCAAAACTCCAGTAATGATAGACCTCTATAATCAGGGGAAATTATGTACTAAGTCCTCTGAACCGAGAATAAATGTACTTTACACACTGATTAGACAAGAGGCCACAATGTAATATGAAGAATATACATATCTTAGTTTTTTGTTGTTTTTTTTAAATGAGCCAACCATCATTAATTTGTCTGCAAACGAATATGCTAGCAATAATAAACAATTAACAATCAGGAGCTTGCCTTCTCAGAATTTAAAAAAGCCTTTTAGGGGTGGGAGGAACAAAGAATGTTAGCAGTTGAAAGGAAAAGACATTAATGTTCAAATTCCTCATTTTCTTCATGATTTCAAATCTTTTCTCAGAGACTTCCTAGCTGTGTGATCTTGGGCAAATCACCTAACCCCATTTGCCTCAATTTCCTCATCTGTAAAGTGAGCTAGAAAAGGAAATGGCAAACTACTCCAGTATCTTTGTAAAAAAAATCCATATGGTGTCACAAAGAATCAGACAAGACTGAAATGACTTAATAACAGCAGCAACAGAAACAAAATGTGCCCCCAAAACACCTAATCCTCAAAATAACCTTGGGACAGAAAGTGCTCATTTTACCATCATTTTATGATGAGAAAATTGAGGTATACAGAGATTACAAAAATTGCCCGAAGTCACACAGTTATTAAGTGTCTGAAGCCTGTCAGAATAAATGCAATAAAGGTAAACTGAGGTTTATCTCCCTAGCAAAATCAGCTTATTAAAAGAAGCAGTTGGGTGGCACAGTGGATAGAGCTTCATCCTGTAGTGGAGAAGACGGGTTCAAATCTGGCCTCATTTCCTAGCTATGTGACCCTGAACAAGTTACTTAACCCTATTTGCTTAATTCTTGCCTCTCTTCTGTCTTAGAGTTGTTGCTAAAAATTTTTTTAGGGAAAAAAAATGTGACAAATATAACAGTTGGATCAGACTGGCTAGCTCATTAAGCCCAGCCACTCCGTTGAGAAGGGAGTTGGGAAGACACTCTTTATTGACATACAGGAAAGGAAGGGGTCTGGATATTTGAGGAACATTACAATTGGCTATACTGAAAAAAAGTGAGTTGGCATTCAGGTGTGGCTAATCACGTCCCACTGACAATGAAGGGATGTTAATTGTTTTATGGAACTCATATGCCTCTTGCAACCTTGGTGAGGTGATCAGAACCACCCGGTCTGTTAGCCTTTTGGGGGAGATCAAACCTCTCCTAATTGCACAAGGGCAGATATATCTTCTGGAGTATGGAATCAGGTTAAACAGATGACCCAGGAGCTAACAGCATGAATGATCACAACTTTTCCTTTCAACTATAGCTCTAAACTAACTCAGAGGGAAAATTGCATTCCTAAGTTTAACCCAGGAAAGTAAAAGTGGTTTGACAAAATGACTCAGTAATACAGAATAGAATCAGTTATGGAATAGAATCAATTATTAAATTATACAAAATAATTTTAATTTCCTCAAGTCAAATTTGAATTCAGATCTTCCCAGTTCTAGATCCTGTGCTCTACCTACTGTGCTACCTGGCTGTCTATAGGATAATCTATAGAATGTGTCTGAGAGTCGATAGATAATGATTCCTAAGCACTAGAACTAATAAGACTAGTAAAAACAGTTCTTGCCCTCAAAGAGCATACATTCTAATGGGGAATGAAACTTCAAAAGAGAGTTGAAAAGGACCTTAGAGGTCATCCAGTCCAATCCCTTCATTTTAAACATGAAGAAACTGAGGTACAGAGGCATTAAGGAACTTACCCAAGGTCACACATAGTAAATGGAAGGTCTGGGACTTGAATCCAGCTGCAAATCTAGTGTCCTTCCTGTTGAGCCATGATTGATATGAAGACACCATCAATGATTCATTGACACAGACAAAGGTCTCAGAGGATAAGAAAAGAAGTATGAGCTGCAATTTTCATAACTAGAAAGAGCATTCCCATTTATGAAATGGAAGTTTTTCCATGGAATTTTCCAAGGAAATTTTTAAGTAAATACCTCTCCCCACACTGATGTATAGTTAGAATTATTTGGGTAATGTAGTTTTAGAGATTCAAAATAATTATATCTATACACTGAACTCAAGAGAAGTACTATCCTTGAGGAATCTCAGCATAAAGATACCTTCAACAAACTTAACCACTAACACTCCAAAGAGAAAAAAAGTGGGCTTTCTTCAAGAACCTGCCCTTTCCTCCACACATTCCTGCTCCTCAAATCTTCATCTTATGGGTATTTCATATCCCAGGAAAAATCCTTTTTCTCTTTGCTCCAAAAAACCCATCTGATATGTCCTTCATTCTTCCTCCTCCTGCCCAGACAAAATGAAATAAAAGATTAGTCCCATGCTAGAGTAACCAATGTGCATCTAATGCAAGCTCAGTTAAACAAATCACATTGACCTTTTAATAAAATTATGCAGAATGCTTCCCCTTCTTATTCAATGTGTTAGACTTCAGACCTAAAACAGCTTAAGTTCAAGCCTCATTAAACCCCCCAAATGACACAATGAAAACTTAGACAGACAATTACAAGAGCCAAAATCAGCTTGGTTCATCCAGGCCTGACCTCACGTTAACAAGCCTGCGTAGCTGGAATAATGTGGTGCTTGTATCTGGAGCATAAAAAAGGATGGTTCTAGAGATATTTGATATGGTTATGGGAACCTTTTCACGAAGGCAGCTGGTGTATTCTTCTATTTACCTGTGTTACTCACATTGCTTACCTAAGAGATGGGAGCAGCACAGGAGAAAAGGCTGCACTTCCCATGTTTGGAGAACACACTTTCCCTTCCTTTGGAAGGAACATAGCTTACCTGGCAAATCACAGACCTTTTGTGGGTACCACATTCCAGTGGGGTAAGAAGAGGTTCATTTGTAAGGGGGTACTTCAGCTGCATCTTGAAGAAAGAAAGGGACTTGCTGAGGTGGAGGAGAAGAAGAAATGCATTCCAGAACAGCTTAAGACAGGTTATGAGAAAACAACAAGAATTTATTAATTGCTTACTATATTCCAGGCACTGCATTAAGTGCCAAAGATACAAATGTAAGTAAGGGGGAAAAAAGTCTCTGCCTTCCCTGATGGAAAACTTAGATTTGAAGACTCACCAAATGTCAGGGTTGGAAAGGACCTCAAAGACCATCTGATTAAACCCACACCTTAAAAGGAATTCCTGCTGGGGGAAGCTAGGTGGTTCAATGGGCTGAGAGTCAGTCCTAGAGACAAGAGGTCCTTCACTCAAATCTGGTCTCAGATACTTCCTAGCTGTATGACCCTGAACAAGTCACTTAACCTCCATTGCCTAGCTCTTACTGCTCTTTTGCCTTAGAATTTATACTTAGTATTGATTCTAAGACAGAAGTTAAGGGTTGTTTGGTTTTAAAAAAAAAACTTAAAGTGCTATAAAAATGTTAGCTCTTAATATTATTGAACTCAGAGTTGTATAGGAGGAAGAAAGCAGGCTGCATTATATTCTTTGTCTTGCTGCCATGCAAGATGGGTCTTTGTTTCCTTGGAAAGTATAGAGATGTTGAAGGGGCTTTTCCATTTCTGGAAGGCAATTTAGCCTGATTCTTCTTCCTATTTAATTCTAGGCCCAACTCATTGTCTGACCTAGATAGAGATACTAATGGATTGTCTCTGTTGGTTGGACATTCGAATGCATGTCATAATCTGAGAATTAGACGTTCTTCAACTGCTTGGTCTTTCCTGTGTGATTGGCCAGGCCAAACTCTTTAGAAAGGTTACAAAATTCCAATATTCCAAGTCTCAGTGCAACCAGCACATCTATCATCCCAAAGCATAAGCAATTGTTGGACCTTACCATCCACATAGACTCTGCTTCAGTTTGGACTCAGTGCTGGATCTCTCCTATCACTGGGACAGTCACTTCTGGCAAACATGCATCTCCCTATTCGTCTCCTATATCACCTGATGTTGATGATCATAGAGTCATAGAATAGGGTTATTCCTAGTGTTATGGGCAACTGGGTGGTAAGGTTGATAGAGTGATGGTCTGGAGTCAGGAAGATAAAAGTGTACTCACACACTTATTCTCTGTGTGACACTGGGCAATTCACTTAACTTTGTTTTCCTCAAGTTTCCTCATCTATAAAATGGGCTTGAAGAAGGACATGGTAAAACACTCCAGTATCTTTGCCAAGAAAACTCCAAATGGGGCCATGAAGAATCGGACACAACTGAAAATGACTCAGCAACAACTATGCCTTTCTAGCTATCTTGAATAATTTTGATATGTGGTTGGGAGATTACTTGTTAGAAAAGAACCATCGAGTTAGCATTTTTCTCTACTGAATTAAATAATTTTTTTGTATTTAACAAACAATAAGCATATTGGGTGCCTATATTCTCCACATCTTGCAGTCCATTAAAAATGGTAAAGATGTGGTTGAATACCACTTGCAAAATCCTACCTATACCTTTCTAATAGTTTCATAGTGGTTGCTCTCTCTTCTAGTATAGATGCCCAAATAATGATTTCATATTGATGAGAGATTATAGGTTGTAGATATTTTTGCCATTGTAAATGACAAATTTTAGCATTTGTCCATGCCTCAATTATCTTCCCAAATTACACATATAAATTTTAAAGCACTTTCACAATTATATCTTCTCTAGCGTAAATCTTCTCTATCTAGACTTAATCCAATCTAGTTGCTTTCCATAATTTTGTTACTTTTATTGCTGTGTTTACCTTCTTATAAGCAAGTCTAGGACTGTGGTACCTAAGGCCTAAGAATAATATTTTCACTGCCATTGGTGTTGAAAACAGTTCATTATAGTAATTGTTTATAAATCTTTCCTATTTTTCTTCTATTTGCTTTCCTTCCATTTCTCTTGGAAGGAAATGACTTCATTTAGCTGGATCTATTGCCAAATATTCTTTCAGCTGGTCTTACTGGCTTTTCCTCTACTTTAAGAAGGCATTCCTGCTTATAATCATCTATCATTCTTCTTGGTAAGGTTTTAAAGTAAAATTTTATATTCCAAAATAGTGTTTCCTTTGTCCATCGCCTCCCTCCACTTAGCAAACAAGTCATAGACAGACTATCACCTCATTCCTCAAAACTATCTCTCTCTTAAGGCTGCTCCAAATCATATTAGCATTTTTGGCAACCACATCACACTGCTGACTCATATTGAGTTTGCAGACTACAAAAAACTCTATCTCTTTTTCAAACAATCATGGATACCTTCATTATGTTTGAATTTGTAAAGGGTTTTTTTTTTTATCTTAACTTTACCTTTTATAAAGCGTCATCTCAGTAGATAAGGTCCAATAATGTTCTATGCAGTTAAGATATCTTTGGATCCTAATTGCCATCCCCTGTGTTAGCTGTCCCTCTCAGCTTTGTGTCATCAGCAAATTGCCATCCACATGTCTATCCAAATAATTTATTTTTTTAATGTATTAAACAGCACAGGGACAAGCACAGCTCCCTGGGGCACTGCACAAAGAGAACTCCTTCCAAGCTGACAATGAACCATTAATGACTACTCTTGAGTTCACTCATTCAACTAACTCTGAATACATCTGATTATACTATTACTTAGACTACACCTTTCCTTTCCATAAGAATACTAGGAGATTCTTAATCATATGCTTCTCTAAAACCTAAATGAACCAGAGCTGTAACATTCAGTACTCATGTCAAAAAAGGAAACAAGGTTAATATAGCAAAATCTCTTTTTGATGAAACCATGCTTTTTATGATCACCTCTTTCTTTTATATGTGTTCAGTAACCTTCTCTTTAAGAATACATTTTAGAATTTTGCCAATCAACCTCATTGTCCTATAATTTTTAGATTTGATTCTCTTCCCTTTTTTGAAAATCAGGAAAACATTTGCCTTGCTCTAGTCCTGTGGTACTTTGCCTATTTTCCACTCTTTTAAATATCATTGACAGTGGCTCAGCACTCACATCTATCAATTCTTTCATTATCTGAGGATATGTTTCCTCCGAAACAAGGAATTGGATTCATCACAGAAGTCAGATGCTCTCTTGCTATCTCCTCACTTACCTTGGGCATCAATTCCCAATTAGCTATTCAAATTTTGACCTTTCCAATCCAAAGATCATTCTCTTTGGCAGAGAAAACAGAAGCAAATTAAGCATCAAGTATCTCTGTCTTCTGTCTGTTGTCATCACCTCCATACACCCTGCTTGGTTCTCTTGTCACCTTCAGTACACCCTAAATTTTTTTAATTGTTCTCATATTTCCTCGCCAGGCACAACATGACCAGGACTCAAAGCCTAGCTCAGTTACTCATAACTTGTGTGACTTTAGGTAAGACATTCCCCTGTGTGGACCTCATCTTCCACCTCTGTAAAATGAGATGATTGTATTATATAATGTTGGGTGCTCTCCAACTCTATTTCTTATGACACTTACTTGGTCTGCAGAAACTGACCTGCTTAACATTTCCCACTAAATTGAGTCTTGGGAAGCAAGTCATCAGCAAAGCATTAAAGTGGCTTGGGTCATTCACTCTGAGAATTCAAGGAACCTGCTGAGTACATTTTCATTTGGAACAAAGCTGTCTGAAAAAGAGAATGTGACTGTACAAGAACATAATACTAGATGAGAAATAGAATTTTGCTTATTTCATTTAAAATAAGTTTTATTAGAGTCAGCTGGGTAGCCAGGCCTAGAGATGGGAGGTCCTCGGTTCAAATCAGACCTCAGACACTTCCCAGCAGTGTGATCCTGGGCAAGTCACTTAACCCCCATTGCCCACCCTTACCACTCTTACCTGAGAACCAATACACAATATTGATTCTAAGATGGAAGGTAAGGGTTTTTTTTTAATATTTTATTTTTTAGAAAATTTTTCCATGGTTACATGATTCTTGTTTTTACTTTCCCCTTCACCCCCCTTCAACCCCACCATATGCACATTTCCACTGGTTTTAACATGTGTCATCAATCAAGACATATCCATATTATTGATAGTTGCATTGGTGTGGTCATTTCAAGTCTACATCCCCAATCATGTCTGCATCAACCCATGTGTTCAAGCAGTTGTTTTCCTTCTGTGTTTCTCCTCCCACAGTTCTTCCTCTGAATGTGGCTAGTTTTCTTTCTCATAAATCCCCCAGTCTTGCTCTGGATCCTTGCATTGCTGTTAGTAGAGAAGTCCATTATGTTCTATTGTACCACAGTATAACAGTCTCTGTGTACAATGTTCTTCTGGCTCTGCTCCTTTCACTCTGCATTAATTCTTAGAGGTCATCCAGTTCACATGGAATTCCTCCAGTTTATTATTCCTTTTAGCACAATAGTATTCCATCACCAGCATATACCACAATTTGTTCAGCCATTCCCCAATTGAAGGACATACCCTCGTTTTCCAGTTTTTTGCCACCACACAAAAGGTGCGGCTATAAGTAGTTTTGTACAAGTCTTTTTATCTATGATCTCTTTGGGGTACAAACCCAACAATGGTATGGCATAGTTCCAAATTGCCATCCAGAATGGTTGGATCAGTTCAAAACTCCACCAGCAATGCATTAATGTCCCAATTTTGCCACATCCCCCTCCAACATTCATTACTCTCCCCTGCTATCATTTTAGCCAATCTGCTAGGTGTGAAGTGTACCTGTAGTATACAGAACTGGGGTCATATAGTTTTTTCTATCTTTGGCTGAGTTCCAAAAGCTGTTAGAGGTTTAGAATCTTGAGGAAAAGCAGTTGACTGTATCTTCCGTAGAGGGAGGTGGTCAATGAGCGAGCTGCTTTGATTACCTAGCTTTAATATTGAAATTTAGCCTAGCTTTGATATATTTACTTAAGAAATTATTATTTTAGATAAATCCTTCATATCTTCCTTTCCTATATCACCCCTGCCTTCCCTCCCTTACCTTAGTGTCGGTGGAGTTAATAAGGAGTGTAATTAGAGAGGAGTTAAACCTGTGAAGAGTTATCTAATTGACAGCATTAGTTATAGTTAGTCAAATCATCATTTATTCCCTTTAGATAGCAATAGCATTTTGTAAAGCTGAATTTAAAGGCAGGTCCTTACTCAGACTCCATCTTTACTTCCCTTCCTCACCTGAGGTTCCTGAGACAACTGATAGGGCTTTCCTTTGATCCACCTTCCTAACAAACATCCTTCAAACAAAATAAACCCTTTTGTGTTTCAATAGCCCTATTAGTGTAATTTGTCTGTTAGTTATCAAGAGGGAAGAAGAGGGAAAGAGACAACATACTCTGGGCTTAGAGGGAAGCTGGGGCATCCATCTTGAAGGAAGGTGTTACTTCAAAATAGGTCCCTTCCTGTGAAATTAACTAAACCCTGTTTGTTAATTTCAGTCTAGTCTATTTCCCTCAGCTTGTGTTTGAGTCTAAGTCCCAGTCTGTAAGCCTGCTGTGTTTGTCTGTTTAGTTTGATTTTTCTTCTCCCTAAAAGATCTCTGTTTCCCTTCTGTGTTATACTCCTGACTTCAGTCCTATTATACCCTGAATCTCCTTTAATCCCAGCCTACCTGTAACCCGAGATTACCCACTTAGCAAGTCTCCAACATTCCTCCTTTCAATTTCCCTTATCCCAAACACCTTTCCTCAAATTACCCACATAACATTCTGGGGAGCCAAGTCATTCGAAACCTATCTTCTAAAGAATAGAAAAAGAAAATGAATTGCACAAGATTGATTTTTATATTAAGCAGTCTATCGCTGCTTATTTGGTCTTTTATGCAGGGAATGTGTGCATTTTGGCTAGTAAAAGTACCAAACATGATACAACAATTAATTGAAATCTACGACTATTATAAATGGTTTGCATTCACTTTAGCTGAATGCATATGCTTCATTCCAACAGCAGTGGCAATTGTTCTGGCTCTATGGCATTTTTTGGCAATTTTAAAAGCGGTCCTGACTTATCTGTTTAACTATTATAAGGCATCTGATTCAAAACAAGAAAATGATAACAAGGAACTAGTTGAGAACATAAAACTACTGTTCCAAGTGTTGAGGCAATTACGTGAAGGGAATGAACTCGATAAACATACCATCTTACAACTTGAAATCATAGAATCAAAATTTTTTGGGAAAAAGGAAACAGAGAAAGATCAACCAAAACAGAATGCAGTGGTCTCTGTCCTACCAATAGTAGACAGGACTATTGTGCAACCTGGAGAGGGGGTGGTGCATGTCAAAACATACAAGGCATTCACTCCTAGTGATATGGAGGTTTTAAAATGCCATTTTCCCAGATTCTACGAAAAACCTTACAAAAGTTTAAAAGAATTAAAGCGGGTGTTCACACTTTTTAACCCTAGTTTCGACGATGTCGAATTTCTTTTGGGGGAATTTTACACTCCCTCAGAAAAGGAAAAATTCCCTGACCAAAACTAGAACAAACCCCAATTTAGAATCATGGCCGTTAGTACATCAAGATCTAGATTTCACTCAACATGCAAACATGAGGTACTTGTTAAGATGCAGGGCTGATCTTATCGAAGCAATTAGAAATTTTGCAAAAAGGCCAAATGCATGGCAAAAATTTGAGAAACTGAGGCAAGGGGAAGAAGAGCACCCGAGCAGTTTTCTAGACAGAGTTATTGAAGCTGCTGAAACGATATTAGGACTTAGAGATACTCATTCCCAGGATACCTCAGAGTTGTTTAGATTTGCATTTCTCTGATTATTAGAGATTTAGAACACTTTCTCATGTGCTTATTGATACTTTTGATTTCTTTATCTGAAAATTGCCTATTCATGTCCCTTGCCCATTTATCAATTGGGGAATGGCTTGATTTTGTGTACAATTGATTTAGCTCCTTTTATATTTGAGTAATTAGACCTCTGTCAGAGTTTTTTATTATAAAGATTTTTTTTCCCAGTTAAGGTAATAAAATAAGCTTTATTTCATTCTCCCTCCAAATAAAATCAATCATCATTTGTCCAGTGTTTTGGAGTTTTATAGAGTAAAGACAAATATGCTTCCTTAAGACTTCTGAGAGTCCCTTGGACATACAGGAGACCCAATCTTTGAATATTTAAAGAAACTAATTGAAACTATTCATTGGAATATCAAGTACTGAAGATGATGCTTAAAACTATAGCCACACAAATCTGGCCTCAGACTTTTCCTAACTGTATAACCCTAGGCAAGTCACTTATCCCCCATTGTCTAGCCCTTACCACATCTTCCAAGATGGAAGGTAAGGGTTAAAAAAAAATCTTTGGCCACATAATGAAAAGAACTCATTGGAAAAGACCCGGATGTTGGGGAAGATTAAAGGTAAAAGAGATGGCAAAAAATGAGATGGATAGATGGTGTCATGGAAACAATGAATATCAACTTGGACAGACTCTAAGAAATAGAAGAGGACAGAAAGGCCTGGTGTGCTATGGTTCATGGGGTCACAAAGACTTGGCCATGACTGAATGGCTAAACAATAAGAATATTACTCTCTCCTAGAGGTCAGCTTATGCCTAGGTTTGATTTTTTATCAGCATATGACACTTAAGAATTAGAGCTGAAAAGGATCCTAGGTAGCTCTAAATCTAACTTCATTTTTCAGATGGGGAAATTAAGGCTTTGAGAAAAATAATTTACTCTAAGTTTTATATCTAGGTCTTCTGATTCAAAATCAACAGCATGATACCCTCTTGAAACTTTCTCTAAGTACTCTAACAGTCTGACCCTGTCATTAAATCAGTTCTATGAGTCAGTTGGCTGTCAATCAGCCAGTATTTCACCCCTCACTGTCACAGCCCAGACTTTTTTCTAGAGGTGTGAGTCACTTGTTATGAGCCATTCATAGCTCCACTCCCACATGCCAACTTCCCCTGGTCTTTTCAGATCCAGTTTTGTTTCAGTCATTCACCTCAAGGTCATGGTTAAAGAACAGTTTAATTAGATTGAATAAAAGTTCAGTAAGAATCAAGAACATTTTAATCACTTATATCATGAAAAAAAGCCATTGCCAACACTTCCCTCACTCCAGCCCTCCCAAGTAAAATCTTCTTGTCAATTTGGAGTCCATTTCTTCCCTCATAATTCTCTCACCCAACCCAGAAGTACAGTATCTTGTAATAGATCTCTCAGTAAAATGGTACATAGGACACTTGCTCAGCACAGATGGTAGACTTTGGGATTGGGGAGTGTTACAGAAGCTTTCTGTGACTCTCGTGGTTATGGCTGATTGGTCAAACAGAACATCTCCCTAGTCTCAGGAATTACGCTCCAGCATCTGATTTCATGCATCTGTATATTCCTATTACCTCCAAGCTGAAAATAAGTACTATTCAAATACTCCAGAGCCCATGGATTACCTTTTGACAGTTGCAAACCTACCATTTGCAAAAGAAAGGGGACAGATATGGCTGCCATTTCCCCCTGTCCCTCCTTTCTCTTTCCAACTCATTACATGTCTCCTTTGTTTGATTCATGTCCACAATTCAAACAATCCATGCTGGCAAGGAACAACCAGATATTGTACCAGTTCTGCCATCCCTTTAGAAGTTGTACAACAGGTATGTACACTATACATAAAAAAAATTGAACAAAGAGACTTAAAACCTGAATGAAGGAGAAAAAGCAACATTTTACCTTTTTTTTTTTTCCAAGGCATTATCCAAGCCATAGCATTCACTCATATCACACACGTATGGATATGTTAACAATGGTGCAACCAGCCATTCAACCAGCAATGCTCAGT
This sequence comes from Gracilinanus agilis, assembly GCF_016433145.1. NCBI lineage: Eukaryota > Metazoa > Chordata > Mammalia > Didelphimorphia > Didelphidae > Gracilinanus > Gracilinanus agilis. Next base: position 186,075,954 of record NC_058133.1, read on the forward strand.
AAAGTGTGCCAAGGAAAGAGAGGAAGCTTAACGTTGTTTTCCCCAGTTTCTCCAAAGGTAATCACCTTTGGAGAAAAGTAACAGGAATGAAATTATAGCAAATTATAACAAAAGAATAACTCACCACCATAGCCCTCATGCCAGTTAGGGTAGTTATTTCTTAGAAGATATTGATACTTTATCATCCCCTAAATATAATAATAATGGCTAGAATCTATATAGGGCTTCCTAACTATAAAACACTTTATAAATATTATGTCAGTTGATCTTCACAGCAGCATTGGGAGGCATGGGCTATTATTCTCCTCATTTTACAGCTGAGGAAACTGAGGAAGCCAAAGGTTAAGTGACTTGCTGGCAGCTAAAATATATCTGAGGGTGGTTTTAGACTCTGGTCTATCCTGCCTCCAAGTCCAGCACTCTATCCCCTTTACCACGTTATCTGTTTTAGAAGCTGGGAAGAGATTTCTGATGCTTGGTAGTAGACCCCAATAGGTATCTCAGACAAGAGAGATTAACTCAATTGAATTAATCAAAGATATCTTCAATGCCTATCCTTGTTGACTACCCTTTTACTATGGCTAAGTAAATATCTTTCATTAACTCTTGAATGACCCATAAATGTCTTATTTTGTTCCAATTTTGAATCTAAAATACCAGAAATCTAAAATGCCAATTTTGAATCTAAAAATAGGAGGCTAGTCTGGGTCAGGTCCAGCCCAGAACAGAAGGGAATTTACAAAAAGAAAAGAAAAATGGTCTTAGGCTTAACAAATATTTTGAGAAGGATCATTTTATGATGGATTTCTTCTCTCACCAATCGTTAGCTCATAGGGAACCACAAAGCTGGAACAAACAGGCTAGGGACAAAAGACCATACATACATGGGACAGGCCTGGAAGATCTTCCTGAGTTTGCTGCTTTTAATAGTATCACCATGGACAAGTAAATTCAAATTTCTGAGGCTTTTTCCTCTTCTGTAAAGTGGAAATAATAGTTCTTATTATTAATATCATTATATAGTATTAAATATATTAAATTATATTATTAATATAAATATAAAATATAAAATTTCATATAGATATATTAACATATAAATATCAATAATATTATATTAGTGGGCAACTACCTCAAAGATTGTTTTAGAGAAAGTAATTTTTGATCTATAATGCATAATATTAATATGAGCTCTTGTTACAGCATTATAAGGCAAGGGTAAGACAGATATTTTATTCTTGTGGAACCCTGGAAGATTTTTTGAAGTTGTATTTAAAGATCCAGGCAATGGAGGAGATTCCCATAGCTTGAAGTTCTTCAGGACTGGATCTGAAATAGAGCATAGGCAGCTAGGTGGTGCAATGTATAGAGAACTAGGCCTAAAATCAGGAAGACCCTAGTTCAAATCAGGCCTCAGATGCTTACAAAGCTGTGTGACCTTGGACAAGTCACTTAACCCTGTTTGCCTCAGATTCTTTATCTGTAAAATGAGCTGGAGATGGAAATGGCAAACCATTCCAATATCTTTGCCAAGAAAACCCCAAATGGAATCAAAAAGAGTCAGACATGACTGAAAATGACTGAGCAACAATAGTCCTAAAGCTAGAAGAGACCTTACACTCAACTGAAGTTCAACAGTGCAGAGGCAGTTCAGTGATGCAGGGGATAGAGCATTAGAGTTAGGAAGATGTGAGTTCAAATATGACCTCAGATGCCTGCTAACTGTACAACTCTGAACAAGCCACTCACTCAACCTCTGTCAACTAAGTTTCATCATCTCTAAAAAGGGCATAATAAAAACAGAGGCCTTAAATATTCAGGAATCAGATCAAAATGTAATTGGGAAATATTTAACAAAATAAATTAAAATACAACAGAACATGGATAGAGTTAAAATACAGCTTTACAAGCCAATATGCATCCCACAGAGTGGTTGTGTTGCCCATTTCTATTTTTTTAACGCCATTATATAATAACATCTATCTCCTAGAGTTGTGGTGAAGGTCCAATGAGGTAATATTTATAAAGTGCTCAATGAATGCTAGCTATTATTATTAACTAACCCAATCACCTAAAATTTTATAGATGAGAAAACTGAAGAACAGAGAGCTTAAATAACTTGTGCAAAGCCACAAATAGTAAATGACACTTCAACTCAGGACTTCAACTCAGATCTTTGAACCCCAAAATCAGCACTCTCTCTACAGTACCAGATGTAGAGATTAAAAACTAATATCCAATATTCTAAGTATTATATTTAATAAGATTTATTTATAATAAACTGAATAAAAAAGCTAGAGTACAAAGCCACCTTTCTCAGCCTGAAAGCAAGGGAAAAAAAGAGGAGAGAGAGGTGGAGCCTCAGAACTTATAACCAATATGTGAACATGCAAATGTGGACAAAGTGAAAAGGATGCTGGGACATGAAAGGAATTCTGGGGAACATAGTCCAAAGGTTCAAGAATTTCTAACTATCCCCAGATTAGTACCACTGTTTCATTGGTTCTGGTTGTTGGCCCCACAGCTAAATTTTGCAATGTGAAATTAATTGAGAGGAAATTGGACATTGAAACCTGATGAACAAAATTTACGAAGTTTCCTTTACACACACACACACACACACACACACACACACAAAATCTTACATATGTATCAAAAATCATTACTACCATACTGAGGGGGAGTCAACCAAGCCTTGATGAAGAGAAGGTGGCAAGCTGATATTCATGGCTTCTGTCTTCACTTGTACTCCCAAGTAGTTTCTGCAAGGGCATCCCTTCCATGTTGTCATAGTTACCAGGCAGCCCCAGAAGCTGCACAAAATATCACCATATGACGAAAGCTGGCTCACCACTTCTGATCCAGGTGCGTGTCCTGGATCCTGACACCATGATAGATGTTCTATTATTATTCTCGAAGTACAGTCTAGCATGATATTTTCTTCAGCCAACTTCTGTAACTCCACCCACACACATTCCCTCCTCAGACTGCACTGGAGCTTAGGGCATGTCCTTATTCGAATTCTCTGGCTCAGCTGTAATTTAATCCCTTCTGGTTAGATATCATTTGGTTCGTGTTCAATAACTTATCTTATGTATTAATATTTCATGATATTACTTTGATAATTCAAGGATTTCATCAATGTGGATGCTATTTCTCTTGGTGAAGATCCCAACTTGCCTCCCTCTGGAAACTGTCTTCATCAGTTGCCATGGTTTAAAAAGAAAAAATTAGCAGCCATTGACCGAGCCTTTGATGATGAGCATAGTCTTGAAATGCCAGATACATATCCACTGCTCAGATCTTTCCAACTCATCAACCCCTATTGGAGTGTGTGCACTATGGTCATAGCCTTTATAAACTCAGGCTCGCCATTATGGGACCTTATTAGCAAATATTCCCTAGAGCCAATCTTGTACTTAAGAAGAGTCGTCTTTAGTGCATGGTTAGTGTACTTGAAGCATGAATGAGAATCCAATGCTAAGGTTTTGCTGGTCCACAGAACTAACAGAGGCAGGTCCAGAACTTTGGATTCTTTGACCAGAACCACTCTAGGCTCTGATAAATGAACCCAGCTTCCCTGGCTCCAGAACTGCAAGTCACTACAGCCACCATTTCCAAACCATGTTTACCTTTCCCCTTTTTTTGAGTTCTTCTTTGGGAATTACCTTACCCCTATTAAAAATGTGATCTCCTTCAGGGCAGAGACTTCCTTGCTTGCTTGTATTTGTATTATCAGGGCTTAACACAGAGACTGGATATAGTAAGTGCTTAATAAGTGATCTATCTGGAGGCAACTGGGTGGCTCAGTGGATTGAGAGTCAGGTCCAGAGAAGGGAGGTTGTGGATTTAAATCTAGCCTCAGACACTTCCCAGCTGTGTAACCCTGGGCAAGTCACTTAACCTCCATTGCCTAGCCTTTACCACTCTTCTGCCTTGGAACCAATACCCAGTAAGGGTTTAAAAATAAACAAACAAATAAATAAATAAAAAACAAGTTATCTATCTATGTATCTATATATCTATCTAATCTATCTATCTAGGGAGCAGCTGGGTAACTCAGTGGATTGAGATCCAGACCTTGAGATGGGAGGTCCTGGGTTCAAATCTGGCCTCAGACACTTCCTAGCTGTGTGACAAGTCACTTAACTCTTATTGCCTAGCCCTTAACTCTCTTCTGCCTTAGAATCAATACTGTGTATTGATTCTAAGACAGAAGGTAAGGGTTTACAAAAATTAAAAATAAAACAAAATAATCTATCTATCTACCTACCTACATACATATATACATAGAATATATATCAGATATTCTATATCTGATAGATAAACAGATAGGTGTTCATCTATCAGACATAGAATGAGACTTTGATCATTCAGCAAATCTGATCAAGGTAAGGTTTTATGGTTCTTTGGGAAACATCCTCTTTATATTGGGACCCTTGGAAGACTTCTTGGAGCCCAGCAAAAAAATTCCTCATAATCATCTAATGCAATCTGACAGTAGCCAATGAGGCATGCACTTTCTGCTGACCGATTGCCAATGCAACATTTAATTCAACAAGGGAAGGCATTAAGTACCTGCTATATTGCACTGAGGATACAAAGGCAAAATAAAACAAAAACAAAATGATGCTGTGTATTTTAAAATGCTCTTATTTCAGTGTATATTTAAGCTCAAAATTTTTTCTAATATATTAAAATGCCACCACACATGCCCTCCAAGAATTTTCATTTTACTAAAGAGATAGTTAGGGGTGAGATGAGATTCCAATTGTTATAGCAGATATAGATCTATCCTTGAAGCAAAGAACAATCATAGTAATAATAACAGTAGCATTTATATGGCATTTAAAGACTTACAAACCTTTTTTCAGATATTATCTCATTTGATTCCCTTAGGAACGCTAAGAAGTAGATACTATTATTGTCATTTTACATATGAAGAAACTGAATCTGAGAGAATAATTTACCCAAAATCAAACAGGAAGTAACAGAGACAAGATTTGAGCCTAAATCCTCAGCCTCCAAAGCAGTATTTTTTTTCCATCGTACCATTTTGTATATCTTGTCAGAGTATATCAAGGTCTGAAAAGTGAAAGAAATCATGATAATTGGAGACAAGTCATATTCATGAGAGCTATGGACAACAAAAATTTTTCTTCCAAAAATCACTTTGCACAATAACTTTCTGACTACTCCTACTGCACTTATCTGAATGGGAGCCTCTGGAGAGATGGCATCACCAAAGGCTCCATCACATGGACATTCTAATTAGACCTTGGGAACCAATTTAGTCAACATGTTTCTCGTTACTTAGGACTCCTCCTGATCTGATTAACTGACTTCTGGCTGAGTCACAAGACCTCAATTCAAATCCTATCTCCACCACTTACTCTAGAAAAGTCTTTTAACCTCTTTGGGTCCTTGTTTCCTCATCTGTAAAATGAAGTTGAATTAGGTGTACTAAAATCCCTTCAAACGCTAAATCTATGATCCTCTAATTCTATTTATTTTTCAAATCCCCATCATTTGGATCTTTAGCTTATGAGAAAACTTCCTTTCCCCTGTTCCTCTCTTCCTAGACCCTCAACCCTATATCCTAGTCTATTTCATTAATCTCCTCAATTCCTATGCCCAGCATCTCTCCTCTAAATCAAGCACCCATAAGAGTGTCAGCCATGAGACCTCACCATCAGCAGTAACTAGTTCACATTCGGTATCTTGAACATTGAAATTCATCTCTTTGATCACCTTCCCACTTCCTCTCACCAAAAAGAAAACCCTTGTAGCCAATGTGCACAATCAAGCAAAACAAATCCCCACATTGGTCATGTCTTCAGTAGATGTCGTATTCTGCATCTTGAGTTCATCACCTCTCTTTCAAGAAGTACATGGACTGCTTTATCCCTGGTCTTCAGGAATGATGGTTGGCCATTGCATTGATCAGAATTCCTAGGTATTCCAAAGTTATTTTCCCTGGTTCTGCTCATCATATCATCAGTTCATATAAATCTTCCCAGATTTCTCTGAAACTATCCCTTGCATGATTTCCTTGCATTTACATGCCATAATTTGTTCAGCCATTCCCCATTTTATTTGATGGACACTTCCTAGATTTCCAGTTCTTTGCCACCACAAAAAGAGATACTATCAATATTTTGTACATTTTCCTCATTCTTTGATCTCTTTGGGGGTTCATTTTGTCACTCCTCATGAACTTAATATGAATTATGTTCTCCAGTCATAAGATCATAGCTTCACTGACAGAGCCAGAAGAGATCTTAGCAGTCAAGGCCCACAGTCGTTCTAAGTTAGTTATGTTTGTTTATCACTTGCTTCTAGTTTTACTTCTGGACCCTCTCACTAGCCATTTTGATGAGGCACCTTTCCAATGGAAGCAGTAGGCTTGGTCAGTCTATTCCACCTGCTATACTGGCTAGTGGCTCTTACAAGATTCATAGGCACTCTAGTTAGGGCTTGTGGACTTCAGGAGCTTAGCTTGCTTTCAAAGCCATGGTTTTCTATCTAACAGGACAGAGTAGACTAGAGATAAGCAGGACCTAGAGATTAGACAAATTCAGTGGGGTATGTCAGGAAAGTAGAATATGGATAGAAAGAAAGCAGTAGTGCACTCCTGAGATTACTGAATCTGAGTTCAAACCTGGGCATTACTGTTATCTGTGACCTTGGGACAAATTACACATTTTTCTCTGGTATTCAATTTCGTCATCTGTAAACTAAAGTGGATGTATTAGGAGATGGCCCAGCAGGCATGCGCCTGGCAGGAAGAGTCTGGCAGGAAGTAATTGATAGAGGTCTGGACAATAATCCTTTATTGAGCCCTGATAGGGGGTGTCAGGTCTTTATTGAGTCGGTGATAGTAAGAATTCAGTCTTGAGCTTTAAGAGCAGCCCCTGGGAAAACCAGAGATATTGACACAAGGCCTGCTACCTTAGGGAGCATGAGACATGGAAGGAATTCAGACAGGAGGCAAAATAGAGACAGAAACCAGTAATAGATTCCTGAGATCTGGAGCTAGAAATGACCTTAGAGATCCTACAAGCTCTTTACTTTCTAGATGAAGAAATGATCTAGAGGAGTGATGTGACTTGCCCATGCTCTTAATTTAGGACCTCTGATGCTAAACCCACTATTCTTTCTACTATATCACTGGAACTGGGGTACAGGGCAGGTGCTTTGATAAGATCAGAAATATAGCATCCTAGCCAAAGTTGCCCCTGAGCCTGAACTTTCTCCATTTTTTAGCATATATTTTTCTGTAAGTAATGCTCCACCATTAGATGTGTTCCTTTATGACAGAGTTGTCCCACAGATAATTTTACTCTCCTAAAGTCCCAGGGGAAAAAAAGACAAGGACCCAATTGCTAGAACCTTCAAGATTAGAGAAGGGTCATGGCAAAATACTACTAAGAAGAATTCATTATATTTTCATTATATTTTCCCTGCACAGGGGCCAGGTCTATCCCAGTGTGTGAGACCAATCAAGTTGCTTCTACCCTTCCTGATCCTGCTAAAGAACCACCAATATCAGTGAACATGTTTGCTTTCCTATATCAACTCTAACAATGTGAAACCATCTTAATACTGCCCACATTGACAAAACTTTTATAAACAACAGCTAGTTAGCAGTCTGTACTATGGCGAATGCCTGAGATTTCTAAAGATCTCCCTTTCCCTGAGAAAGCACTCCTTGGATTGAGTTTAAAGACCTACTTTCTAAAATGGGAGACTATGAAAGCTAGATGGTGCAGTGGATAGAGTGCTGGTCCTGGAATCAGAAAGACTCATTTTCCTGAGTTCAAATCTAGCCTCAGACATTTACCAGCTATATAATCCTGGACAAGTCACTTAGCCCTTAGTTTCTTCATCTGTAAAATGAGCTGGAGAAGGAAATGGCAAACTACTCCAGTATTTTTGCCAAGAAAACCCTGAAAGGCATCATGAAGAGTCAGGGGAGAATGAAAAATGACTGAACGACAGCAAATTCTAAAAAAGGAAAAGAAAGTGAAGAATAACAGATGAATAGGGCCAACTGCTACACTGGAACCATTAAATATAAAATAAACTAGAGAAATGTTCCCTGTACCCCATGAAGGAAAAGATGTGTAGGAGAATACAGGCAAGAATGACAGAAGATAAGGAGTGAATGGGCTGTGATCCGAATTGATAAAGGGAATACCAATATCAAGGGGATAATGATCCACTGAAGTTATGAGGCAGCCTATTTAAAGAGAGCAGCCTTTGGGGAGTCGTTATACAGAGCAGTTAGGTCATCTTTATGCTCATATATCCTTATGAGTATGATGATGTGGGACACGAAAGACTGAACTATCATCCATCCTCAACTCTGAGAGGACCATTGCTGACAATTTTATCACTCAGATTAAAGACTAACTTCTTATCCAGACATCTGAGACCCTACACTGCCTGGTTCTAATCTACCTGTCCAGACTTATTTCACATTAATTATCTCCTTCGACACTCTTTGTTCCAGCAAAATTAGACTTCTTGCTGTTACTTAAAATTGGTGTTCCATAATGATATTACAGTATGCCTCTATGAGAACATATCTACACTCATTCTCTACAAGTGGTACTTCCCACGCTCCTACCCATCCTTTCTTACCTTTGACTCTTAGAATCTCTCTCTCCCTTCAGCACAGTTGGCACTTTCTCGTGAAAGTTTTCTTCCAGTGTTCTCTCTATCCTCAAATATTCCTAGAGCCTTATTTTTTAAACCCTTACTTTCTGTTTTAGTAACAACTCTAAGACAGAAAGGCATGGGCTAGACAAATGGGGTTAAGTGACTTACCCAGGGTCACGTGGCTAGGAACTATCTCCTGGAGTTTAATCTGAGCTCACTTCTGTCCCCTTCACTTTCTACTCTATATTACAGTTATTTCTTTTCTTATGATATCCATCTAGCAGATTAAAAGCACCTCAAGGTCAGGTCCATTTTTATGGATATTTATTTTCCCAGGACTTGCAAAGTGCTTTTCAAGTAGTAACTAATTAATGTATATTAAAATGAATTTAATTGAAATTGCATTTACACTTCAGATCATCATAATTCTTACCTAACTACATGATGAAGATTTTTCTTGTTGTCTTTCCTAGATGATGCATACTTGCTTCAGGGACTTAATATAGAGGAACTATATCCTGAGACCTCTAGCTTCATTACCTACGATGGGTCGATGACTATCCCACCCTGTTATGAGACAGCAAGTTGGATAATAATGAACAAACCAGTCTACATAACCAGGATGCAGGTGAGTAGCTCTCTGGCCTCTGGAAAGAAGAGGATTTGGTAGAAATATTGGCCCAGTCCTTTGGAGTGATCTGAGTTTAAAATGCTTTCATCATTTTGGCCTCAAGAGGAACAGAGTGAGCATCATTTGAGTCGGGAATAAATGCCTACTTGCTAAAAGGGAGTACATGATAATGAGGGAAGCACTGAATGAGGAGTTAATACCGGGATTCTAGCTCCAGCCCTCCCATTCTGTGGATTTGTGATCTTGAATAAATCATTTTTCTTCCATGAAATTGAGTATCTGCTTCCAAGAAATAAAGGTTGAAGTAGATTAGGTGTGAGGACACTTCCAGATGGGATAGTCTATGATTCTATTTCTGATTCTATAGCATGGACTTATTCTGGGCCCACTGTTTAAGGACCAATCTGGGTACCTTTGTGCCCCTTCCCACCAGGGTTCTCTAGTACCTTAAGGAGGTTGAGAAGGGGTGTCTCTCAGACTCTCAACTAGAGGCCCCACCCCTATTGTTTTCACCTCAATTTTATGGACCTAGTAAAGACTACCCCAGTTTCTTTCGACCGTTTACATCAGATTAACTTTCATAAAGGAAGATTTATTTCAAAGCTATAGCTAGAAAAATGTGTAAATATATAAACATTTCCCTCCCATTCCTAGGGAGCATAATCTTCACTATGCCACCTAAATCTCTAAGAAGATTGGACTTACAGCTTAACTCAGTTCCTACATGGCATTAGTCCCACCAAGTTCAAGTCCTAAGGCCAGTGGGATAACAGCCAGGACCACTGCTCCTCAAAGCTTCCCTGCTGAGCAAACTACCACATCTGACCTGGAATCCTAGGCACAGAATCTCAGGTTGAGACTCCTCTATCTCTGGCCCTCAAACTACAGGGGACAAAGAGAAAATACTAAAGCCCCAGGCCTGTTTCTTTGGGTAATATGGCCTCTGAGGGAAAAGAGGATGCCCTCAATCTCTTCTACTCCCTATCCTGCTATGGCAGGATCTCACCTCAAATGAGTGAAGGAATCTTCTAACTCTGAGCATGTCTGAAAGAGCAACTGTAAATAAAGAAAGAAGGCTTAAAAAATATAGACATTTCTGGTCACCCGGCCAATGGAAAAAAGACTGCTCCCAGCAACATGGTAGTCTAACATAGAATACTACCTAGCTGCCTCTGTACAGAAGCATAATTGGACAGAAAGTATAACTGAATATATCTCAAGCAAAGCTTTATCTAAAGGGATTTTTGCCACCAGCCTCACTTTCTAACTAGCCCTTATCTCCTCACCCAACTACTCTTTGCCTTGCCTTGTTCTGTCTTCTGAATGTTTAAGTGGGTGGGTGATTGGTATTTTCATAACTGAGCATTCTTGAGACTTCCTCCCTAAACCAATTGATGTCAGGAAAAATGATAAGCTGTGTTACCAGTTGCTTACTTTCTCACAGATGCATTCATTACGACTGCTCAGCCAGAATCAGCCATCTCAGATCTTTCTGAGCATGAGTGACAACTTCCGGCCTGTTCAGCCACTCAATAACCGTTGCATCCGTACCAACATCAACTTTAGTTTACAAGGGAAAGACTGTCCAAATAACAGAGCCCAGAAGCTACAATATAGAGGTGAGCATTACCTCCCTGGAAAGCTCTAAGATTTGGCCTGCCCCATTGAACTCCTAACAACAAACTTCTTTCTATACTTAACTCCTCAATGACCTGTGTTATTGTTAACCATTAACTGCTTTGGAGGATAATCCAAGGGAAAGATGGCTTTAAAAGACACACTAGTATCTGGAGAACAGCATTGACTGAGGAATATGGATATACAAAGGGAAAAAGCCTGGGGACATAAGTATATCACCAATAATCTGAGGTCAATAGAAAGATTTCCCAGAAATTCAGACCCCCTACTATACTCTTCCTAATGCAAAATACACATTTTCCACTCTTCTCCTATCTGAATCACCAAATACCAAACTTCCCTCAGGGAAAGCCCACCCTGATGGCATATGAATTAGGTCTTTCAGCAGCTCCATGATCTCATCAAGGTAGCTACTCACTCAAACACAACCACAGACCACAATCCATCTATTTCTTCTTATTCTATTCTATGGGTTTCTTATCCATGTTGTTCCATAAAACCTCCTTAAATATTTGACCTAATATATTGCAGGCCTTCATCTGGATCTTATAAATATATTATGGACTTCAATCTAAGAGGAAGTAGATAGTCGATCTTGGAACTGAGAAAATCTGGACTTAAATCTCACCTCCATCATATCCTAGTGTCCCTATGCAAGGCGCTTAAGTTCACTATGCTCTAAGCATTTCTCTTAACACTGAGCTTTTAGAGTAGATGTAAATCCACTTTGGTAGGGGGAGTTTCTTCACTGAAAGTTCCCTGCACAAATGAAATCATAGGTTTGATGTTAAAAAAAAAAATAGGAGCAACAATAACAAGTTGGTCCACAAAAATCCTCTGATGCCTCATTATACCATAGAACTGAGCCTAGATCCTCAAAACTAACGCAAGTGCAAATATATAGAGAGATGGAGTGTCACATAGGAGGCTCAGCTAAGGACATTGAGGAAGTGCCAAGAGACAGAGGTTCAGATGAGCTGTGGCTCAGGATAGACTCTCTGCTAAATAGATACAAGCATAGATCCTCAAAGTATTTATATATCAATGCAGTGATTGAGGTGGTATATCTGTTGTCCCCATTCCTACAGCATGAATTAGATAATAATTAAAAGGTGAAATGACAATAACTTTGTTCTGTTCTTCCCCTCTCCTTTCAGTAAATGAATGGCTGCTCAAATGAAGAAATCAGGCCCAGATGAATTCCACCTCAGTGAAATCCTACAACTGTGAAATGACGTAACCTAGAATGCCCCCCTTCCCTTCTCTTTCCCCTCTCCTCCCCTGCCCCAAGCTTCATTCATCTCTGGACTGGTCCTTCCTACATGACAGTAGCTACAAGCCTGTGACACAGGAAAGACTCAGACACACATAGACACACACCCGCATACATAACTCAAACAAACACACAAAAGCTGCCATGATGGGAAGTCGAGTTATTTTTTAAAAAAAGGTAATTCATAAGAGATCTGTCTTAGAAGATAATAACTTCAGTAAATGTGATTACAATTTTGATACCTTTTTCCTGAACTAACAAAACTACACGGTGAGACTTTTCAGCCTTTGTATATATGAAATCTTCCCAAAAGAGAGAGAAAGAAAAAAAAAAAAAAGAAAAATACAGCTTCTCCAGCATCAGATGGACTTTTCTATGTATCGAGTAACCCTGGACAGCTGCCCTAGCATCCTCTCCCTAAGGGTGGCTGGCAAGTAAGGATAAAGAAGGTGGTTGATGAAACTAATTTCTAGATTATGATCATTCTGTTTATTTACTTAAAAAAAAGTTTTAACAGACAAACGTCAAGCGATACGCATTGTAAATATAACACTGAAGACTATTGAGAAATTGAATTCTTTCCCTCTTTGTCACATATCTGTAGTAGGATTTGCCAAGATCAGAATTGATTCATTTTCTGTTCCTTGTTTTCCAAAGGTCATTCATTGTGTTTGGTTACTGTTAACAACTCAATAAATGTGTTTAACAAGTTAATTTAGTGTCCTGCCTTTGTTTTATTCATCTTCCTTCTCCTGGGGTATGCCTGCAACTCCAGCCAGACTTCTGTCCTTGTTCCTACATCTCTTTCCTTGTTCCTCTGCAACTCAAATCAATTTAATGGACATTTATGCAGACAGTTTTATTGTGTTAATCACAATCAGGTATGTATTGGTCAAATACAGATAACTTCAGTTTTGTTTTATGACTCATTAATGAAAATTAAACATCAGAACAAGAAGGCAAGTAGATTTCTTTTGTTTAAAACTGCTATTCCTCTATGTTCTGGGAAGACCCACACTTGACCATGTATGTTCCTGGAGAAGGAGTACGTATATCTTCTCAGCAAATGCAATAAGATCAAACACTGTAATGGTCACTCACTGTGTGTGGTTACTGTCAAGAAATCAATAAATGTGTTTAATGAGTCATTCAGTGGCCATGTCTGAGCTTCTTATGGGGTTGTAAAGCATCTAGATAGTCCATTCTAGGTCCTGTTGGTCCAAAAGCCACTGGAAGGCTTATAGTTAAATAGTCAGAGAAACCTGTTTGCTCATTCCTAGAGTTGGTTACTTAATACCTAATATTGAAAAAGCTTGTCTGTATAGTTACTGAAAAGAATAATACAAGGAGCTCTGTAAACAAATCTAAATTTACCTTGCTTTCTCTCCTTTCTCCCTGGATTTCTCAATGTGAAGGTAAGCAGATAAATGATGTCCACATAGGATGAAGTACAGGGGAGCCCCCGTATTCTTGGGGGATACATTTCAAGTCCTATAGAGGATGGCCAGAACCAAAGATCTAAGCAAACCTCTTGTTAACTGCATGGTATCTGAATTAGTAGATTATTGAATCCACTAATTCCAGGACACACTTGTACTACCAGCACCACTCCTCTTGTGTTTTAGTAAATAAATACTGTCTAAAACAAAGGCACTGGACTACACTAGAATTAGTGCAATCAGTAGGAACACTAGAGGCAGACTTGAGGAAAGTTTCACATGGGATTGTGGGCATGGAGACAATGAGAGATGAGTCATGCATTGGGCTGGTAGACTTTACCATCTTACACCTTATACTCCCTTGGCAAATGATTTGAATTTTATGAACCAATTTTTCCTTTTTCTAGAATTTTCCCATTTTAACTGCAGAAAACTGAATCAGCAAACACCAAATCAGTTGATACAGGGGTAGAATTGTAGTGGAAAAACCCAAGAAAGATGGCATTCCTATAATGGCAGATATTTAAATTATAAGATGTAATATGTTAATAAAACAGGTCTTAAAAATCTAATCTAAAATTACAGATGGGAAAATTGAGACCCAGTGTGGAATTTCAAAGCTCTCCTGACCCAGGACTCATTTCATTATGCCCAGTTATGTCCAATCCAATTCAGTATTAATTTTTAAACACCTACTCTATGAACAGCAGAAGATAAAAAGACAAAAATGAAATATAGACTCTGTGCTCCAGGAGTTTATAACTAAGAGTTCAATCAGCCTAGAAGCAAAGAACAACTCAGGTCTGGAATTCCAACTTGGAATTACTGACCAACCACAGAATTTCATCCTGTCTAAAGGGAGGTAACTAGATAGAACTTATTGTATAATCAAAAGAAATAGAGTAATTCAAATCACTTCTATTCAAAGCCAACCGCAAGGTGCCTCAGTTTGCTAGCCTGTAAAATGGGGCTGCTACCATATTACCCTGACGCTATGTTATTGGGAGACACCATTATAATGGAGAGAGTCCTGGATTATGAACCAAAAGAATTAAATTTTAAAGGAAACTTGACAGAACGAATAGGCTGATGAGTCAGAAGGGCCCAAATCCAAATCCTAGTTCTATTCCTTACAACCCATAGGACCTTAGCCAAGTCACTAAATCTCTCTGAGCCTCAGTTTCCTCATCAATAAAATGAAATTATTAGATAAGATCACCTCTAAGGTCCCAGCTCTGAAGCTATGATTTTCTATGGTCCTGGTTCCATGTGACCTTGTGAATATCCATTCCCCTCAGTGGATTCCATTTTCTTCTCCATAAAATAAGGAGATTAGACAAGAGTTATGAAGATCCCATCTAGCATGAGAGTCCTATGAGTAAAGAACTAAAATGTTTTCTTTATAATTCTCTTTATCTCTTGTTTTTACATTACCTTCATTTCTAAATATATCCCTCCTCCCTTCTCTACCCAACAAACCATCTCTTCTAGCAAAGAATAAAGAGGAAAAAAATTCAACAAAATTAACCACAAATACATCAACCAAATCTGATAGCAGATGCAATGGTTCACACTTCTTCCAAAAAATAAAAATAAAAAGGAGGGATGTGCTTTTTCTCAATGCTTCTTCAGGGACATCTAGTTATTTTAAGTTTAGTCATTTTAGTTATAAGGAAAATCAGGGATTTTATTTGAGAGAGGAGAAGAATGTTTTTTCCATTTACATTCTTATTGTCACTGCATATATTGTTTTCATATCCTATTTATTTCACTGTATCTCTGTTCATGTCTTCCCATGCTTTCTGAGATCTTCATTTTTATTATTTCTTTGTTTTCATTTTCAGTCTTGTCTGACTCTTTGTGATCCCATTTGGGGTTTTCTTGGCAAAGATATAGATGTGATTTACCATTTCCTTCTTCAGCTCATTTTACAGATGAGAAAACTGAGGCAAACAGGATTAAGTGACCTGCCCAGAGTCACACAGCTAGTAAGTGTCTGAGGCCAGATTTGAACAAAGGAAGGTGAGTCTTCCTAACTCCAGACCTGGTACATTATTCATTGAGTCACTTTGCTCCCCTTCATTATTTATTACTGCCCAGTAATATCTCACATTCAGGCACTAAAATTTGTTTTGGTAAAAATTCTAGATGATTAAAGTGCCATGGCATGGTACTTTATTTCAAATGTTGATAAGACCCTAAAATAGTGTGTCCATGGCCTGGGTGATCAATGTCATCTGGGTCAGGTTTACCATTAGTGGCAGCTGCAGACACTGAGAGTAAAATGTCCCAGAGGTCCCAGTCAGTTTTGGAATAGATGGGCATGGCTATGATAAATCCCTCCAAAAAAACAGAAAAGAAGCCCAGAGCTTCCCTTCTCCCTTCCTTTTTCCCCTTTCTGTCCCCTCCCTTCCTTTCTCATCCACAGAACAGGTTTGATCCCTGTTTAGTTCTCCCTCTACAGTAGCCTGGTTACTATGGTGACATCAGACCAGACTCAGCAAGGACCACAAAGTCACTTAGACAAAGTGAGTCTATTTGGAAAGTGACAAGGAACCACAGGAAGCAAGAAGGGTGCTTGGGTAGGACAGGAGTGCCTAGCCACAGGGAACAGATGCCTCATTAATGAAGACATGTCAATTGGCATGAATTAAAATTTACTGAGCACCTGTGGTATACATCAGCACAGTGCTGAATCCAGAAAGCACTACAAAGATTTGTAAGGGTGGGGGATAGAGGGACAAAGGAGCATGTCCCTAACATTATTCATTTTAAAGTAGTTTTCAATGCAAGATGGGTCAATATTGGACCACCTCTGAGTAGGGTTAATTACAGAAGCTCTGAAATGACCTCATTATAAAGTGACCTCACCTAGAGAAGAGATTCCCCAGGGTAGACTGAGGATAGCATCATATGGAAATATATGCAAAGCAGTATAAAATTGCCACCCCACCCTTTGCAACTTTATCACTCCCACATATGCTAGCCAGTTCCCAAGCATCTCAACCCACATATAAACACACATTTATGAAGGATACAGACTCTTTCACTGCTCCACAAAAGTCCAGTGAGTCTGGCATTTTAAACCAGGGTCTCACTCCTACCTCAGACCATCTAACCTAATTGTTGGGTGTAAAAAGTCGTCAAATCTTCATACTCTCCTAGGAAGGGAAGGAAGGGAGGAGAGGAAGAAAAGGAAGAGAAGGGAAGCTTATTTCCATACTCCATCCTCAAATAGACTGAGTTTAATGGAGACAGTGATAATGTTTCATTTGTCTCTTCTATCTCCCATATACAAGGACATTGACAAACTGGAAGGGAGGGTAACAAGGTGAGAAAAGAGAACTCATTGAAGGCATGGGGAAGAGAGAATCTGGAGACAGAGGATCTTTTCATTCAACCTCTGCCTTCCTTTTCAGTTTCCTCAACTCTAAAATCTTCCTCCCAGAGTTGCTGTGAGGATCAGATGAGATCATATTTGTAAGAGACTTCACACAATGCTTGACACAGAGTAACACATGTTTGCTCCCTCCCCAATCCTTCTTTCCTTCCTTCCTTCTTCCCTTTCCTCCTTCCTTTCTTCCTTTCTGCCTTCCTTTCTTCCATTCTTCCTTTCATCCTTTCTTCTTCCCTTCCTTCCTTCTTTTCTTTTTTCTTTTCTTCCTTTCTTTCTTCCTTCCTTCCTTTCTTCCTTTCTTCCATATTTCCTTCTTTCCTTCCATCCTTTCTCTTTTCCTTCCTTCCTTTTTTCCTTCTTTCCTAGCAGGGATCTCAAATAGAAGAGTAAACTTGATGACTGTTTCCAAGACCAAATATCATTTCCCAAAACTCCAGCATGTTAGATTGTGAGACATGACTAGTGTAAAAACTAGGTTTTTTATTTGTTTGTTTATTGTACAAAGTCCCAGTTAGGTGCAAATCAAACCCCAGCTAGACTTTGCAATGGGGTTGTAATCAGGGAAAGGGAACTCGATCTGCCTATAGCCTATGGAGACAAGGGACTCTTTCTCCCTCAGGAGATAGATGTGATGAAAACTCCAAAAGAATTATCCTTAAGCTCTAACTGTGAATATGATGACCAAACCATAACTTATAAAAGCTAAATAATCATTGAACTTTAAAGCAAAAAGTACTAGAATAGGATTTCAGAAGACCTACAACTAGTCTCAGTTCAAGTTTTATGAATATTGACTTATGAAAGAGTCATAAGCTATAAGGATGCAGGGATGGTACTTTATTAGCTTATAACAGGCACCAATACTATATTATGCTACATTATTTGATAAGTATAGTTGGAAAAGTACAAAACAAAATACTATGAGGTCAGCAACACTTCTATTAAGTAAAATCGCTTAAGGACACAGACTTTAAAATGTTCAAAATGAAGAACTACATCTAGCTATAAGACAATGAAATTATCTGCCTGTAAAATAATAAAGTCCCTTTCACCAAAACTGAGGTTCACAGAGATTAAGTAACTTGTCTGAGGTCACACAGATAGTAAAAGTCCAAAGTGAGATTTTAACTCAGATGTTTTGGACTCTAGACCTGCTCTTTATCCATTGATGTCTATCAACTGCCTTTACCTCTGACTGAAACAATAAAGGGGGCGGGGGGAATGAGCCCCTAAGGAGTTAAAGCAGCTAGATGGCTCATTGCGGATAGAGTGTTGGACCTGCAATCAAGAAGACTGCAATCAATTCCTCCTACCCTTGGACACTTATTAGCTGTGTGACCCAAGACAAATCACTTAACCCAGCTTGCTTACATTTCCTCATCTGTAAAATGGGCTCAAAAAGGATGGCAAACCACTCCAATATCTTTAAAAAAAAAACAAATAGGGTCATGAAGAAACAGACACAACTAATGTAAATGAATGATAACAAAAAGAGGTCAAGGAAGAAATCGTAGCTCCGCTAGTCTAGATTAGATCAAGTTGACTGATCCTTATACTTGACATTCCCCTGGCTCTTGACTTCTCTTTGCTACCACAAAGAAAGATGATCCTCTCTTTCCCCAGGGTTGGTAAGTCCTGTCACAGTATGCAATTTGAACTTTTCAAGGAATTTTGCAGCTCCAGAAAATTGCTCCCAATTTGTTTTCCCTCCCAGAAGCCAGAAGAAGGTGAGCGGGCTTTGGAGCCCTGAAGTTGTTTTTATTTCTGCCAAATTAAAACCATTGTCAAACAACTACAGGATGGGCTGAACTTCTTGACTGCAGAATCGTTCCAGGGGGTGGTGTGCGTGATAAATGCCCAAGTCAATTTGCCACATAAAGTCCAGAGATGGGGAAAAAATGTTTCTGTTAGACAGAAGTGTCTAAAGTGCTATGGTCCATGGGGCCACAAGGAGTAGGACATGATAACTGACTAAAAAAAGAAGAAGAGGTGAAACCCTTTGAAAGAAGAGACTTTACCTCTAGGGGAAAAGAATTTGTTCTCCCCCTTCCACCTCCCAGAGCTTGGGGGAGAGGGGAGGGGAGAGGGAGAGAGAAGCATTCCTGGTTAGCAGTATACAAAATGCTGAATGATTGATGGTACCAGACTTTCTCAGTATTCATTCTAGCACTGGGAAAGGCTGCACTTGAGTAAGGACCTCTTAGCTACTTTACTATGAGTGTGAGTTCCCTGGTCCATGCTAAGAATCAGTCATTGCACATGATATATCATTCATTTTCTTCAATGTAACCCTGAGGATCCTAGGTCAGTTCACTGTCAACTCTTTACCAAGAGAGACTTACCACAAACTACGGAGATTTGACATTTACCCACTGCAAAGACTGGGGCATCTAGGAGGCAGAGTGGATAGAATGCCAGGCCTAGAGTCAGGAGGACTTGAGTTCAAATGTAGCTAAAATATTTACTAGTTATGTGGCCCTGGGTAAGTCACCTAAGCTTCTTTGCCTCAGTTTCCTTATCTCTAAAATGAGCTAGAGAAGGAAATGGCAAACCACTCCAGTTTCTGTGCCAAGAAAACCCTAAATAGGGCAAAAAGAGTCAAACATGACTGAACATATTGAATTGCAAAGACCATATCCTTTAGTTCCAGGACTTAGTCCTTCCAAAGGAAGGCAGGAGTATATTTCTATTCTTTGATCTCCCACATTGGAGGTACTATTACAACACTTTTCTATTCTTTTGCTATTGTTCTCTTTCTTGATTAGTTTTTCTTTCATAAGGGCATCTCATGTCCCTGAGTGTAGAGGTGTTCAGTAATAATTCTAAACCCTACTAAAGTGATGGAAAATCTCTATAAGACCTTTAGGATATTGCCAGGAGTGACTTGATTGTGGTATTAAGAACAGTGACCAGAGTCTTCCATCACATCTACTTATTTTTCTTAAAACTGTCCTTGAAAACAAGTGACTCAGGAAATTAAAACATTGATATAACTTCTTGGCCACCTGAGTTAAAAAAAAAACACCATAAGGGACTCCAGCTAGGTCCTGAGGCTATGGACCACTAGCATGAGCAATAATGAATAACCGATCCTGGAGAAAATGTGCTTAACTGAATCACCTATATCCTCAATAAATATCCTTTTTCGGCTCTCAATGTCCTTCCACAACTATGACTAAGTAATCCTCCCTTTACTAACTTATAGATGAACTGTAGTTACTCATTTCATTAATATCTCAAACATTAGCTACTTACCAGAGGCTATCCCCTTGGAATATGGGCATTCTAGCCTGTCACCAGACATGACCTACTCTCTATTCATCAACCTTAGATCCAGCCCTACAAAGCAAAGGGAAACAATGTAGAAGGCAGCAAGGGGACAACAATGGGCAATACCCACTACAAAGCCAATTGTTCTTTTTTACCTTCTAAAAGAGAACCTTCAGATTGATGCTTATGCCATTTGGGGAATATTTTTAATATTGGGAAATCAATATCAATACTATTCTCTTTCATTTAACTCCTGAGCCCTGAAACAAGGAATATTAACTCTTCAGTTTCAGAGTCCCTAAATGTCCCTTGTCACATCTGTATACCTTACCATTAAGGTTCACACACACACACACACACACACACACACACTCACCTTTTTTCTTTCTTCTCCTTCACAACAATGGAGTATAATGATCAAGAACATTAATCACTGATCAAATCATTCTCTGAAGTATGGCAGCATTAATGCTAAAGAAGAGGAAAGCTTTGGATTTAACATCTATTCTTTAGACAGAGAGAAGGCAGGGAAAGAAAAGACTGAATGTAACCATACTTTGTTATATCTCCCAATGAGGAATTTCCACAAGAATTGATCTGTTCCTGCCCTACCTACTTCTCTTTCACCAACAGGTGGAAGCAATGAAGCCAATGGTGGAAACAACTGCTTGAATATTGACTATGCCAATCAACTACCTCTATACCATTCTGTCTCTTTCCCACCTCTCTCATTCATTTCTCTTACTACTAGCTCAAATGATTCTAAATCAAATGTTGAGCCTCCTTACCCCATCTCCATAGTGCATCCTTGCCTTTCAAAATAATTTTTCCAAGTAAGGTGAAGAAACACTATGTGAAATGCTTTCAGTTTCTTCTTCTCGCATGGACCTATTTAACTAGGATAATGAAACCTTTCAGCTCAAAGAGAACTGGTGCCTTAAATGACCTACTATGTATAAACTTTGGGAGATGTGGGAAAGGAAAGAGAAAGGGATTAGTCCTAATGAAATGTTGACTTCAATTTCATCTGTAATTTATTCAGGAATTTGACAATTATATGCATCTCAGAAACAGATTGATATCTTTTGTATTTTACATCAACTAAATTAACCCCTGTATATCTCTCTCCATTCCACTCAGTGAGTTATTCCATATAACTATAACTATATAACTATATAACTATATAACTATATATATATATATATATATATAAAGAAAAAAGTGAGGGAAAGAAAGCAAAACTAATCAATACGTTGAAAAATCTAACAACACATGCAATAACCTATACCTATTGTTGCCTCATGCCTACAGAGATATAGGGAGATATATCTTCTCTTTTACAACATTTTGTTTCTTTTTTTGTGGAGATTTTATGTTGTTCTTTCCATTTATAATGATGATTGTATATATCATTTTCTTAGCTCTGTTTCCTTTATATCCATTCATTAAAATCTTCCTATGTTTCTCTGTATTCATCATATTTTTTTCATTTCTTACAACACTGTAATAGTCTAGTACAATCTTATAGCACAGTTCATTTGGCTATTCCCTAATTTATGTGTATATATTTTGTTTCCAAGTATTTGCTACCATAAAATTTGATATCATAAATATTGTTGTATATATACAGTCTTTCTTTTCATTAAAGATCTCCTCGAAGAATATGACTAATAATGTAATATCTAGGTAAAAAGCTATGAACATTTTAGTCCTTTATCTTCATAATTTCAAATTGCTTCTAGAATGGTTATACTAATTCACAGCTCTA
>NC_058133.1:186122140-186185614 GCF_016433145.1 Gracilinanus agilis
ATATATTTAGTTGTTACATATCCATATATTGTTGTTTAGTCATTTTTCAGTTTTGCCTGACATGTCTTGATCTCATTTAGGGTTTTCTTGGCAAAGAACTAGAATGGTTTGTCATTTCCTTCTCCAGGTCATTTTATAGATGAGGAAACTGAAGCAAACAGGGTTAAGTGACTTGTCCAGGGTCACATAGTCAGTAAGTGTCTGAAACCAGATTTGAACTCAGAAAGAGAATCTTCGTAACTTTAGGGTCAGCACTCTACCGGGAGAGAGAGAGAGAGAGAGAGAGAGAGAGAGAGAGAGAGAGAGAGAGAGAGAGAGAGAGAGAGAGAGACTTTCTGCATCATAACAAAGCATTCTATTGATCAGTCAAAAAGCAATTATTCAGTGCCTACTGAAAGCACTAGCTTAAGGGGATCAAGAAAGACTTGTAGAAAGTGGGCTTTTAACTGGGACTTGAAGGAGGTTAAAGAAGCCAAAAAGGAAGAGAATACCAGGAGTAAGGACCAGTCAGCGAAGCTGCTTGGAGGTAGAGATGGTGTGTCAGAAGTGGTAGTAGGTGTAAGAAGAATGGAAAGATTGAAGGGAGACAGGTTATGAATAGCTTTGAATGACAAAAGATTTATATTTGATGGAGGAGGCAATGAGAAGCCACTGGTATTTGTTGGAAAAGGTGGTGGGTGAGGGTTACATGTTCAGTCTTTTGCTGTAGACAAGGTTACCACTTAGCTGGAAGCAACTAGAAAGTGTCACCCTGAAAGGCCAAAGTACTGAGTCCTCATGCCCTGAAGTACCCAAAAGTTTCCAAGGAAGCTACTGGTACAGTCTTCCTGGGCTAGAATAGGCCAGTTTTACCTCCATTATATGAATAAAAAAGAAATATAAACTAACTATATGGAAATTGGGGGAAGGATATATAAGGGAGAGACAAAAGTAGCTAGAGGTATCCTTTGCATTAGAGGTATCAAAAAAGGGTACCTGGAGGAGGTAGTACTTGAGCTGAGCCATAAGGGAAAATCAGGAATCTTAGAGTCAGAGGGATTCCAAGCATGGTAGAAAGTTACTTCAAAGGCACAAAGATTGGAGATAGAGTGTCATGTACAAGGAACCATCACAAGATCAGTTTGACTAGTTTGCATGGAGAGGAATAATGTGTAACAAGGCTAAGTAGTGGAGGGGCATGTTTTAAAAGGCATGAATTGCCAAAATAAGAAATTTGAGGTGTTTTTGTATTAAAATTGATAAGGAAATATTGGAGTCTAATGAGTAGAATGGTCAGACTTATGATTTAGAAAAAATCACTTAGGCAGAGATAAGTGGAAGGTGAATAGATTAGCATAGGGAAAAATTTGAGTCAGGGAAATTAATTAGTAAATTGCAATAATCCAGACCAGAGGTGCTGAGAACCTCAAGTAAGGTGCAAAAGAACAGAGAATGAAGTGAAAGAATATAGAGAGAAAAGAGGAAAGTCAGAACCTTTGGAGAATGCCTATGACATTCTCTAAGTGGGCGTGACAAGAGGGAAGATCCAAGAATGCAGACTGAGAAGGAGAAGTCTGACTGGTAGGAGGATATCCAGGAGAAAGGAGTAGAGGGATTTTATTTATCCAGACTCATGGGTAATTTACACTGATTACAAGTATCTGCATAACCTCCAGATTTCTACCACTAGCTGTTCAGTCTGTTAATTTCAGGACCTTGGAAAGCTCAGCTCTCATTGCCCTTATCCTGCTCAACAAAACCTGGAGTCAAATCTATCATTACTAATAAAATGAACACTAACCTTTGGTGAGGCTGCATAAAGATAACTGACATTTTCATTGAGCTTCACATACATTTTCAAATTTTAGCCTTATAACAATCCTTCAAAGTAGGTAGCACTATTATGCTATCCATTTCACAAATAAGGAAACTGAGGCCCATAGAGGTTGAGTCTTCAGATCTCATCTCTGATCCTTACTGTCTGTGCTAAATGACTTGTCTCCAGCAAATCATTCTAGCCTCCCTAGGTTCAGTTTCCTCATCTGTAAAATGAGGGAGAGGGATTCTGAGGTTCCTTCCTTCTCTAAATCTATGATCTAATGATTTCCCATGATCAAATGACTACTTAGTGTAAGAACCAGGAATCGAACACAACTCTTCCTAATTCCAAGCCCAGAACTTCATTGACCATATCATGATCCCACAATAACCAGGTGAAATTGACTAGGCACAAGCAGTGTTGACCAGGCACAATTCATAGCCTTCAATATGCTTAACTTGTTTTCCTGTTATTTGTCAAAGGAGTGCCAAATACTGGAAGATTAGAGAAAATCCTTTCTCATCTTTTCAAAGGTCATGGCATGATATCATTATGAAGAGATGCATGCATTCAGCTCTGGAGAGCACCAATTCTGTGTAAGCCAATGTTCTCCTCCACTGGAGGAAACAAGGCGGATGGGATGGACTTGGAGTTTTGTTTTTGTTTTGTTTTCTTTCTTTACTTAAGCAGAAAGGAATCCCCAGAAGATAGTTTGTCTTCAACAGTTCTCAAGTAGATACAAGCTTCCTCTTTTATGGGAAATAGAAGCCTTCCCCATGGTCATAGGAAAAGGTCAGTTTTGACATCTACCCAGGCACTCGTATCTATCTGCATGTAGGTTGATCCACATCTGATGCATAGACAGGCAGGTTACTTTGTTCACCCTGGTTCTCAGGAGATGTGGAGAGAATCGATCACTTGTGACTTTTTTAATGTTAGATTAGCAAGATCTAGGAAAAACTTCAACCTCAATGAATGTTTATGAATGCCAGAGAAACGTCAATATTTCAGACTCTCTGATAAAATATTTAATTTAGAGCTGGAAGGAACCTTATAAATCAACTACTCCAAACACCTTCCCCTTTTACAATCATTCCCCATCTAAACAGGAAGAATCTAAGTCAGAGAAAGATGAAGGAACTTGTCCAAGGTCACACAGGTAGTAAGCAAGCCTGGGATCCAACACTCTGATCCCAACTACTCGTTTTTATTGGCCTCCAGCCCATTGCTTATGCCAACCAAAAGTCTATTCATAATACTTCCCTTCGGAAGTAATCTTTGCTTCATTTTCAAGGTTCCTCTTGCTTCTAGAAACATTTCTGTTTCTGCTGATCTAACTCTTTTCTTAGCTCTGACTTTCTGCCCTACCTTTGACCATTAACTTTTGCATACTCTGTGACTCTTCATTATTTATTCAGATTTGACCTTAGGTTTCATCTTTGACCCACCAGTTTCTACATTCTCTCTGGTTTCACATAGTCAGCTCAACAAAACCCTGCATTTAATTTTCAAACTTAGCCTTGGCCCTGTTCCCCCATCAACCAGTGCTACAACCTTGATCAATCTCAGCCCATGCCTGGTCTCATAAAGATACAGTCCTCAGGGAGGGCCATGAACTCATGCACATCCAAAGAGAGTTATTTAGCAAATTGTTCTTCCGATGCAGAAACTCTGCAGAGTGAGTGGCCTCCCAAAGTACACACCTATCAACCTTTCAGTAACAACATCTCTTGATTTGCATGGCAAATCCAAGCTGAAATTTCTACCAGCAGTGTCTGCATAGCCACAAAAGAGATGTGGGAGACAGGTGGTCACCACAGAACTTAGAAACAACTTCCTATGAGAAACACATGAGCTACATGACTGGCTTTGCTGTGGAAAGAATATCTCATCCAGGCCTGAAGTGCTCATATCCTGATATGAAAATATTATATCCTGTATCTGGCATTCTTCTTGTAATACTTCTGCTAATATTTCTGGCTACATAGAGTCTGCCTATTAATGGACAAGAAGGGGAGACCCCACTGACCCAATGAGACTAGGAAGGAAACTATCTGTTCACATTAATCAATACAACATGCTCTGGGTCATTAAGAACCATTGGTGATAAATATTATAAAACGCTATTGGTTTAATTTGTACACCTTTGTGTTTGGGGGTGATTGCAATCTACAAGCCCACCAGCTGTAGTAGGTCTAGATCTGTGTAGGTAAACCTATGGCAAGCATATCATAGGGGTTGCTCCCTTTCGCCTCTCCATGCATGCCTGAGGACATTTCTTATATCACCTACTCCTCTGCCCAGCAACCCAATGGGACTGCTTCCTCCCCTGTCTGGTATGAGGCAGGGGGCTCACATACGGCATGAGGATTGTAGTTTGGGCACTTGGTCTCTAAAAGGTTTGCCATCACTGTCCTAGATCTTCCCTAAATATTGTACATAATTTAAGAAATGTCTGACAATTGTGCTGAATGGATTATGTGGGACTTTTGTAACACTGAGGAGGATATTAAAAGCTGAGCCACGTGGAATCTGTTGAGACTCTCTAAAAAAGAGAGTCTAAGAAGGTACTTGAGAGAACAATGCTTCCACCTCTCTGGGACCCAGAGAACGCTCCAGACCTGGGAGTATGAACAAACGCAGAAAATGCATTCTAGGTGACTTGATGAAGACAATAAGTATTTAAAGGGGAAGAGTGATAGTTCCAAATAAATGAAATCTATCTCCTCCCTTCCCTAATTTATGAAGCATTGGATCATATGTGGGGCTCAGTACTGAGAAACTTGACACTTGGGGATGATGGAGCAAATGTTCAGTGGTCTCCCAGCATCTTTCTCCCCACTAGTTAACCTAGGACTGCATCAGTTTAAAAATACACTTAGCATCTTCACTTGCTCTAGGATATGTGGCATATAATCCTATCTCTGCCTCTATCTCTGTCTGACCCAGACAAATCTCTGACCAGTCTTTCTGCTTGATGTTTCCCTGAGCAGAGGTGAGTAAACAGTGATACTGAGATCAACTGACTTGAAAGCATCCTGGAGAGGTTGGAAGATCATGAGTTCCTGGTCACTCAGAGCTGACTGGGTGCAGAAGGGGTTCCTGCATCCAAGAGAATGACCACCATGAGGGGAATAAGGGAAAGAATTATAGTCAATGCTCTCATAAATTGTTATATATTTCAAGGAGTCACATTGATCATTCTCCTACTTCTAGGCAGGAGTCCAATTAAGTTATTGCAACATGTCCTTTTTTTTAAAGACCCCCAGAGAAGCTTTCAAATGAATCTTTCATTCTAAGATCTATACTACCCCCCTAAAAATGTACCTAAAGTCACAAAGCATGATCTTTCCCAGAATCATGTCTCTTAAAAGAATAAGCAAGGAATGTGTTGAAATCTGAGCCATTTCAGTAATTCAGTAGATGTTTAAAGGTAACCCAAGCTAACTATTACAGTTGTCAGATTGCCTCTGGCATCTGGAGATTCTGCCTAATTTGCTAAATTGAGAGTGCTAATGGCTTTTTGTCACTGAACATCACTGTTTTGTGGTTATTTACAAAATTTGAAGCACACCACATGAGCAGGATGTGCAGAATTACATAAAATTCCACAGGCAAGTTGGAAGAATTGAATCAAGTGAAAACATCCTCTTATAACAAAGTCATAGAACTGGAATTGGAAAGTACCATTTAGTCCTACTCTCTCACTTTACTGGTGAAGAACCATGGCTCAGGAAAGTTAGGTAACTTGCCAAACAGGTGGTATCAGAAGTGGGTTTTATATAAAGGTACCAATTTGTATCAAGGACTCCAGAATCAGTCAGCTACCCTTTTTAGCTAGAATTTATGTAGTATTTTTAGGTTTGCAAAGTGCTTCACATACGTTAAGTCATTTGATCTTCACAACACCTTGTAAGAAAGGGGGTGAGAGAGTGATGGGGTGTGGTATGGTAACCCCCTGGTTGATAAATAATCTCCACAACCACCCTCTCCTTACTAGGGAGACAAAATGGGGGTTTCTAGAAATTGAGGTTCCCCTTGATGGTCATGCCAGGGTTAGGAAGTTAGAGGATGGTGTTCTCTATAAAGGGAAACAAGCGCGACCCCAACAAGTTGTTCACGCAGGGCTGTACCCACAGAAGCCTCCCCAACCCCCAGCTGGGTCTGGTTTAAAATGAAGTATTGTTTTCCTTCCTCCCCCAACCCACACGTTCTGTCTCCCTCCCAATCTCAATTGCACAGATCTGACTACAATGAAAATTAGAGGGTTTATTCAAGAACAACTAATTGAGGAACTGAATGAAGATGGTGTCAGGGAAAGGGGATATAGGTGATCCCCTAAGATCCTCCTTTCGGTCAGTCACTAGTCAAGGCAGTAGCAGAGATTCTTCTGCATTCCCCAAAAATCCCAACTTCTCTGACCTGATCCCCAAGTACTACTCTTACATCTAGAAATATTGCTAACTAATAAGGGAATATAGCCAGGCAATGTGAAAGGCAAGATTTGTGAGCCCCCAGGGGCTGGCTCCCCATATAAGTCCAGACCTCCTTGGCCAAAAGTGAAGAAAAGGTTGTTCAATATTCTCTACTGTGTTCAGGAACTGATAGAGATCAAGTAGAAGGGTTAGTCTTCACTGAAGGTCCCAGGAAACTCTTCAGATTCGATTTGAAGGTGCTGCAGCCCCAAAATTCACTCCTCCCACCTTGGCTCTCCCCAAAGTTACCCAAGAAATCCACTGCTTCCCTTCCCAGAAGTCCTTGCAAGCAGACCAACTGTCATACTCTCCCTCTCCTCAGAGGTCCATCTCTCAATTCCAAAATGTAGGCTTGCCTAGACTCTTACAAGCTTTGGGAGGTAGGTGTTATTATGATCATACCATTTTATACATGAGGAAACTGAGACTGAGAAAAGCTAAATGACTTGTCCAGGGTCACATATCTAGTTGGTGTTTGAGGTAGGATTTGAACTTGAATTCCTTACTTCAGGCTGCCTCCACTCCTTCCACTATATCATAAAATATATCCTGGCCATGTCCAGATGGCAGAAGTTACTTAAGTCGTTACTTTCATTTCCTCCATGGGAAATCAGGAAAGGAAGGAGATTCAGAGAACATATTTCTAGAGTGTGGTAGATGCTGGGAGAGGTGATATAGGGAGTAGGAATACAAAGTTGGTGGGCAGATGTTGGTAAAGTTTTACCTGAATGCCCAAGATCAAATCATGCTACCTAGTTGCCTCCCTCTCCTCCTGTCAACTGCCAGCTTTCCATGGCATTTTACTAACAGAATGTTGATGTTCAAGGAAACAGATGTTTAGTTCCACTCTGTTTTCTTGTCTCCACATCCATTTCCTGCCCAATGATAATAACAGCTGACAGCTCCAGTCAGAATGGCAGCTTGTCTACCTGCCTGTACCTGCCCACTTGCCTTTCTATCTGTTCATTGCAACTGTTTGTGTGATTTCTGCACTGCCATTTCTGGTTTTATAAAAGATCGTAATTCATTTGTTGCAAAATATCACTCACAACATCTTAGCATAATGTCACCCCTTATAAGCAAGCACCCTCTCCTCTCCTCAGAATTCAAACAAACATCAGCCAATTCTGAAAGGCACAAGAGAAGCTGAAAAACGTACCCATATCTTGACTAGAATTATTTGGATTAGTAGGGAATAGAGATAGGGCCAGAAACCAGACTTGGAGAAATGGGATCAAGGATCAAGCTTGTGGGAGAGGAGGAGGTATGAGAATGGTCTGGACAGGACCCAGAATTCCATGGCCAAAATAAAAGCAGAGATGTGGAATCAGGTAAACATTTCAAAGTGTAGACAGATATATATGTCAAAGGTGAGATTTTTGATAACAGGTTGCATCTGGATAGGTATTATTCAGGGCATATATTAATAGTGCGACTAAGTACAAACTTTACAGTCTAGTAAAGGGAATAAGATATGCACAGGCAACCTGAGTGTAGTGGAGAAAACTTTGAACTTGGAATCCAAAAGAGCTGGGTTTAAGTCATACTTTTGATGATCATTGGTTGCGTAACAATGGGTGAGATATTCGATCACCCTCAGTCTCAGTTTCCTCCGGTACTATGTTATGCTGGTGGTAAAGTTCCTACTAGGGGGTCTTGGAGCCAATAACTAGTCTAGCAGGACATTGGGGTTGGATGTTATCAAGGTTGAGCAACCTCAGCTGGAAATGAACTTGGTATAGGTATGAATTCAAACCCTGGAAGCTAAGTGCCCAGTGAATCTTCATTGCTAGCTGTTAGGCTCCTTTAAGATGTCTGGTAGGCGGTCCCACCCTGCTGGGGTAACTGCCTCTTATTGGATGATGGCAGACCAGCAAGAAGTCTGGACTTGAACTTCCTGGTCAGCAATGGAGGTTAGGTTCAACCTCAACTAAACCTCAAACTGCTCAGTATTCTCTCCTCTTCCCTAATCTCCTTAGCCTTGGTGGTATAGGAATAATCACAAGATTCTCTGATTAAAGGCTAAGGGATTTATTGAAACTGGGGAAGGAATGGCCAAGGTAAGAGGGCTTTGGTGTTACTAAGTTGTTGCTATGGTCCTAAGAAGGTCTTGGCAGGCCAAGGGCTGGCTGCCCTCGGCCAGAGCTAAATGGTCTCTGGTTAGAAATTAATTTGATCCACTAGCTAATCAGTTGTAAAGGAAATTGATATTTGTTGAATTGCTCTTAAGGAAGGTCCTAAGATCTAGGCTATCCTAATTTCCTACTCATGATTTCACCACCCTTCACCACCTTTCACCACCCTTCACCACCCTGGGCCCCAGGGGGAAGGTCAGGGGTAAGTAGGTGATCAGGGTGAAGTCAGGGAAAAACAGAACCCAGGCTTGGGTTTGCAGGGGCTTTTATAGTCTCAACCCAACTGCCAGTTAGCACCTGCCCCATGGCGCATGCCATCCTCAAGATTCCATCCAGGGTAACTGACAGCCTAGCCTAAGCTAATATTGCAATGCAAAAACCCTGCATTACAACTATTAATTTATATGAACTGGACCTCTGGTTTTATCGGTGTAAGGAACTGTCACATTGGTTCTAAGTTAACATTATTAATATATAATAAATTAACTATACTTCCAGTTAGAAAATAATTAGATATATGTAGAAGAGGTCAGATCAAATGGTGTGAAAATTCAAGGAGGAAGGGATGACCACTAACTGAGAGAGTCAGAAGATATAAAGCCTCATGATGAAATCCCACTGGAAAATCAACCAGAAGCTTGTATCTACTGACTGATTGTTAATAAGAAGAGGCCTGATGGGGGCTCATGAACTGTAGTTTTAGGAGAAGGTATCTATAGGATATTCCTTTTGGAGTCAATTTAAATTATATCCCTAGTAACCTAAAAACTAACCTGAAAATTCATGCATGAAAACTTGGAGGAGTTGCTATAGGAAATACTCCAGAGGGAATACTACAGAAATAAGAGAAATTCAGTTTCTTAAAAAGGCTTCTTTCTTTTTCCCCCTTTAACAAAGTATATAAATTTATTGATAAATTCATGATTAAAAGACAAAATCTTAATATGTAGAAGAAATAAACTCAGTTCATGGCAACATATATTTCATATGCTTATGTCACATTTTAACATGTGTTGAGTTATTCATGTCAGTGTCTATCCCTCTACCTGATTTTAAGTTCCTTGAAGGCAAAGCTGCTTATTTTTCCCGTTTATCTCCCTAACACCTAGAAGAGTGCCTATGTGAAATGAATTTTCTGAATTATAATTGACATTATGAGGATCAAAGAGAATGGGATACATAATTCACTGCTGCCTACTATTGCACCATTGGACAGAGAAATGTTAAAAATATACTGAGACGGGCCCTTGAGAAGCCTGGCTAATGGGGCATATTATTCCTTTTAGATCTCCAGGTAAAGGGCTGTGGTTACAAAGCTAAAAGGTCAAGAGCTATGTTCTCCAACACCTGATGTTGGAGGCGGGCTGACAGACACACTCTGCCATCATGGACAATTATAACAGTTAAGAGCACAGGTTCCCTCGGGCCTGCTGCATGCCGACCTGACATTTCTTCTCCAATTGCCAAATGAGCCTTGCTTTTTACATCTCTTTCAGGACTTGACTAATCTTTCCTAGTTACAGTTCTGACATTTTAGGGAAGGGAGTCCCTAGATTCTTATTTAAACTGGGATCTCTTGGACGAGCTCACTTCAGAAAAGGGTCTAAGTCCCACATAAAACTTTGTTTTCTAGGGTTACTTCCATTTGGAAGTTTCTCACATCCCATCAAGCTGGTGGCTCTGTACTTCCTGTTACCGTATCTACCTATGACAGTGGGGTTGGGCAAAGCATGTAAGGTCATTAAGGGCAGGGATCTAACCACATTAATTTATTCAATAGAATAATAGCTAGCATATTGAGTTTTCCCTTTCCTAAACTAATGTTACTGTAATATTATTTATAGCCATATCTAGGGATAGTTAGGTGGCACAGAGCACCAAGCCTGAAATCAGGAAGACCTACATTCAAATCTGACCTTAGACACTTTCCATCTGTGTGACAACGGGCAAGTTACTTAGCCCTGTTTGCCTCAGTTTCCTTTTCTATAAAATAACTGGAGAAGAAAATGAGAAGCTGCTCTAGTATCTCTGTCAAGAAAACTCCAAAAGGGTCATGAATAGTCAAACATGACTAAAAACGACTCAACAACAACTGGATATACTTTCATGCTTAATTGTTAACCATGAGCTCATTCATGTGGGTATTTTCAGTGGCACCCCCCTCCATGCCTTCTTAACCAGAATAATTCTTTTCCCTGTCCTCTTTTAATGTCATACTGATTTAGTCCTCTAGACATTTTCCTATTTAGGTGTTGCCAGTGCTAAACAGTAGGGCTGTCCATCTGTTGTCCCTGTTTGTGCTAGATGACCATTCCACTTTCTTTTCCTTTGCAAATCTTGATATCATATACATATGCCTCTTCTTTAATGTAGGTCATTGTTGATCTGTTGCAGTGTACTACCATACAGTTTCTCATTTTCCTTTCGATCACCTGCAGTTGTGATTCTTTTGAAATAATGATGTTCCTTAACTTGTAAGCATGACAGAGGCAATACTCATGAGATGTTTTTGTTATCCATTTTATTATCATAAACTTGGAAAACATGAAAAATTCTTTACAGAGAATAGAAAAAGAAGACTGAATGTGAAACTATGAATCACTACACAGCTTATTTTTGTTAAGTACATTTTTAACATGTCAGTTCCATAGTTGTTAAAGTCATCTCCTTCCTTTCTCTTCTAATTTGATCTTTAGAATCTAGGCCAAATATCCATTGAAGTATAAGCATGGCATCAAAACCACGCCATCTTATTTTAGCCTTTATACCTTAACTAGATAAAGACTTGTTTCAATCAATCAATCATAGGCTTTGGACTAAATACTAAAAGGCTTTTGAACTGATTGTGGGGGGGAAATGGTCATGACTCAGAGATCAGCTATAAATTATCAAGAGAGTTAAGAAGGGATTAAATTCTAAAAAGTACAGCAATTGTGGCTCTCCAGCACATCCCCAAGAAAGTACTGCCTAGCAAGAAGGAAAGACCTCAATTTTTATTTGACTAGAACTCTTTCTTTATCCATCTCCTAAGCCAGAGAATGGCCTTGCAAATGTCAAATTGTCCAAAGATTGTGGGATCTACAATCTTATACATCTTTATCTCCAAGCTTCCTTGGATTCCTTTTAGTCTCAAATAAAGCCCCATTATCTACAAGACTTTCCCATTTTCATTAATCTTCTTGCCTTCCCTCTAAAACTATACCGAATTTAGCCTGTATATATCATGTTTGTACATAGTAGTTTGGATATTGTCTTGACCATTAAACAAGTCTTTGAGAGCAGAGATTGGGATTTTTTTGTCTTTTTTTTTGTATCTCAGCATTTACTCAATTCCTGGTATTTAGTATGAGCTTAATAAATGCTAGTTGAATGACTTTTCAGCATAGTAGACTCTTCTAGAGCTTACATTCCTTTGCCATAGATGTCATGAAACCAGAACCACCTCTGCTTATATAAACACATCAGAGAATTTTTGTGGATCACATCTTTACCATTTCACAATTGACCCCAAAATTCAGAGAATATTTGATCTGTAATATAAAATAACTCCCTGATTATAATCAAGTGAGAGGTAGAGATGTATCCATTGAAAAGGTGGAGGAGATCCATTTCAGAATCCAAATTAAAGAGGAATTCCTTGTGGGTAGTAAAGCCTTCTAGATTCTCTGATGAGAAAATAACATTTTTTCTAAATACATCAAACCCCTAAACATTACAGAGCCTTTAGGAAGAAGTCTGAAATAACTCAAAGGAGTCTGACCTGCTCAACCAAACAAGAAAGGTACAATGCATGAAGAATCTTTCTTGCCCAGATTTTAACCTTCATCTGAATGGACATCCTATAAAGTGTGTTTTTATACATATCTGTGTAAATATGTGTGTTATCAGAAAGTCATTTTACAGGATTGTCTCTGTTGTTATATCTTCCAAGGAATCCTATCTTTATATGTGGATGGAAGACACTTCATAGATCTACAATACAGGTATATAATATGGTCATCTTAGAGTTGAAAACAAGGAGAGTGAGTTGGATTGCTCCAGGGAAATTGCAAAGCATCTTTATTGAACCCAAGCTTCCCATTACAACAGAAGAGTATAAAAGTAACATTTTATCATCTCAACATAAACATTTTTTCAGTATTGCAATATAGCTATGAGATATGGAACATCATTGATTTTGAAGAACAACTGGCCTGTGGCATAGTAAATAGATTTCTGATCCTAGAGTAAGAAAGACCTAAGTTCAAATTCTAATTTAGATATTTAATAGCTATGTGACCCTAAGCAGATCACTTAATTTCTGTTTGCCTCAGTTTCCTGAGTTATAAAATGGGGAAATAATAGTGCATAACTCACAGATATTAATAAAAGCATATAGCACAGTGGTAACTAACTGCATAAATGCTTATCCCCTCTCTCCTCCCTTCTGAAGAACTAGAGATGAGTGTCACACAGAGGGAAAAGAAGAATGTATGAGAAATGCTAGCAGGCTACAACTAATCATGTATTCTGAAGAACAATGATGAAGGACATCATCAAGGAATTATATTAAGAGGAGAGGAGCTGGACAGGAACAAGAGCAAGGGATGAAAGGAGGGCAGCCAAAGTGCCCTATTGATACCCTCACAATAGCAAAAGAAAATGAGTCTATTATCAGCAAAACAAGGTTCCAAGGTAACCTGAAGGGACTCATGATAAAAAATGCTATCCATTGCCAAAGGGGTCATTGTTGGAATCTGATTGTCAATCAAAGCATGTCATTGTTTCCTTTATTTCCTTCATGAGTTTTTTTATTGTATGTGTAATATGTCTCTTCTGTCATGGCATGAGGAATATGGAAATCTGCTTTGCATGAATGCCCTGGTAAAACCTATATCAGACTATTTATGACCTCAGGATGGTAAGGAGGGAGAGAGGGAGAATATCACAAAATATCAGAAAACAATTGTCAAAAATTGTTTCTGCTTGTAATTGAAAAAAAAGGGAAGACCTTAGCACTTTGAATGGATATGTAACAAATTTTGGGGAAGAGATGGATGAAAGCCACATAGTATAGAGAGGCATAAATGTGTTGCAATCTGTATCATTTAAAAGAACTTTTGTACCTAGGCTAACAGATCCATTTGAGAATGTATATGTTAAGTATTCATTTCACTTAAATTATTAGTTTAATTGACATATAACTAGGCAAAATCATTTCTAATAATTTCATTTATTTGATGTGAATTTTCTTTTACTTTTTACTTTGACAATTTGGAATTTGCTTGTTTTTTGTCAGATGAGTTAATAGTTTTTTATTTTTGGTAGATTTTTTTAAACATAGCTCCTATTTTATCAATTCAGTCATTACAAGGAGAGGTTTACTTTTGTCTAATTTCTTTTTCCTCTATAGTACTTCATTTATTGATCCCATGAATTCAATTATTATCTATATCTGATGGTTCTCAAATGTACCTATCCTGCTCTATTCTCTCTGCTGACCTCCAATCTCTTANCCTTCCTACCTTTCCAATCTTTTTATACCTTATTCTCCATCACATACTCTTTGAAACCTTGTTGTTTCATGGGCAAGACTTTCAGTTCTGGGCACTTTCTCTGGCTGTCCTTCATGCTTCATCTTTGTCTACTGACTTCCCTGGATTTCTTTAAGTCTCAACTAAAATCTCATCTTCTATAGGAAGTTCTCTTAATTGCAATACCTTCCCTCCACTGCTTATTTCCTATTTATCTCATATATTATATATATGCATATATATAATATATGAGATAAACATGTTTATATGAGATAACAAATATGTACAAACTATATATATATATAATATGTACAAACTATATATATATATATAGTTTGTACATATTTGTTATCCCCCTGTTAGACTGTGAACTCCTTGAGGTCAGGAACTGTCTTTTCTCCCTTTTTGCATTCCCATCACTTAACCTGGAATCTGTAACATAGTAAATGTTTATTGACTGAATGACTGTACGAACTGAAATGGAATGAAGTGAGCAGAATCCAAATTTATACAATGACAAATAAATTGTAGATACACTTATATCATTCATAGAATGACACAATGTCAAGGAAAACTACTTTGGAAGACAATAACTGAATAATTCAATGGGCATCTAATATTTCCAAAAAGTGATGAATTTCTACCTCTTAGGAAAGGCAATGGGCTTGAGGTATGCAGTGATACAAACTCTTTCAATCACTTCCAGTGAATGTGTGGATTTTTTATCCCCTGGCAATGCTTATTTGTTGCTAAGAAAGGTTTTTATTCTTTGTGGGGGGAAGAGTGTCTTGGGGGAGGCAGGTAGTAAAAGTGATGAGAAAAAAGAATTTTTAAAAAAAGAATGTGAATGAACACTTTACAAAACACAGATGACAACAAAAAGACATTCAAAACAAGGCAAAGACAAGCAGGACAGTTTTCATACTAATAGGTTAATAAGGGAGTGAGTCCTTTACTGAGTTCTTTCCCCTTAAATTGTTTTCTAGATTTGTTTAGAAAGATTTTTGATAGTAGGTACATTACATTTTCTTTTTTTTTAGTCTTATTGTCATATGAAATCAATGAACTGTTTTCCCCTATTATTTTTGACAGGTTGTCCACTTCTGTTCTAAACTATTTACCTTTCAGTATCTCCTCCTGAACTCTCATTTCATTTATAATTTTATTTTCTCATGTTTCACTTTTTTTCTTCTAGTCATTCTTGTAATCCTTTTTAGTGAAAACTTGAGCTCAATTATAGTTGTTGGGGGATTACTTTCTTCTTATGTGTTTACCCTTTTGGCTTCTCTTAACACATAGTATTTTTATTGTACTTGGTGCCTTGACTTGTTTATTCTTATTTGACCCTTCTTTGACTTGATTTGGACTTTAGGCTCATGCCATTTCCCTCCAGGACTTGTAAAAGGATTGAATAAGGCTTGTTTGGTCCTGTCCTCTCTGTGGTATGGATGCCTCTGCCAATGCAGATGGGTCAACTAGTATAGGATTCTATCCTCTTCTTTATTCTTTGGTTTCTTCTCAAATTACTTGGAATCACTGAAGATCTCAACAGATATGGTTCCTTCTCTTTTTACAATCCCAAATCAGAAATTGATTCTGTCTCCTACTATGTTCCTGACAGGTGCAACAACAAAATGTTGGAGATCACAATGATTTTGGCTTCCTGCATAACTCACATGGCCCAAGTGTCTAGTAGGAGATAGTTTAGATCAGTGATGGGAAAACTATGGCCCATGGGCCAGATTGTGGGGTGGGGGGCTGAAATGTTCTATCCAGCCATGACATTATTCCTAATCTGACAAATACAATGAGTAGGATACAATACAATGAAACTTCAAAAGAGTTGCCTTAGAAACAGACTGACAGATGAGCATTTCCTTTCTTTTTGCCCCCTCTTTAAAAAGTTTGCCCATCACTAGTTTAGATCACAGAGATCCTCACGATACATGGCTAGGTCCTTTTTCTTTGAGGAAAAAAAAACTATGAAGTCTAGATGTATCCCCTGCTTCTGTTCTGAAAGCTGGTCTAGGATCCAAATTCAAGCCTCCAACTACTAGAGCTCACCTTGGCTTGCAATCCTCCTGTTCAGAGACCTGGCTGGCTTCAGAAACATTTGTCAGAGCTCATGGTGATTTCTTGGCAAGCTTCCTCTCTTACTCTCTGCTTTCCGGGCTGTTACCAGAGTTTGTATTGGCTTTTCTGATGCAACTCCTCTACCAGCCTTTGCTGGTTTCTGGCCTTCTTTCCATTCAATTTTGGATTGAATGAAAGGGTTATTTTCTTTTTCTCTTCTTTTCTTTTTATCATTGGTCCATCCATCTTGGATCTTTTTTCAAATATTAGCTGGGGTATGTGTATGTAAGTGAGCTGGGCTCCCATCATCTTTCATGTCATCATCTTAACTGACAGTCCAGCAATATTCATATATTTTAAATGGGCTTTTTTAACTTTTGTTTTTATACCATCTACATTTCCCAATAGAGTTCTCCTTATTTCCCCTCCTAGAGAGCCATCTTATAGTCAAGAATAAAACTAACAAGCACATCACATAAAAATCTGACATTATAGGTAGTGTTCCAGATCCATAGTGAATGAGCTCTATGGGAGGTGCCTCATTCTATCTCTTTCCGGGATACAAGTTTGGTTGTTATAATGTCATGAAATTCAGTTTTATTCATTTTGTGGTTGTTGTCATTCCTTCCATTTATGCTATTGAAATCATGTGTACTGTTTTTCTGATTCTGCTTAATTCATTTCTCCTCAGTTCATATAAGTTTTCCTAAACTTTTTATCCACCAAAGTCATCATTTCTTACAGTACAGTAAAATTCCATAACATTTATGTACCACAAATCTTTTAGCTATTCTCCAAATGATGGGTGTGTACTTCATTATTACAAAAAGTACTACTATAAATATTTTGATGTGTGTAGGAGCCTTCTTTTTTTAAAAAAAAAACTCTTACCTTCTTCTTAGAATCAATACTGGGTATTGGAATCAATAGATGGGAAGATCAATACTGGGAAGACTGGGAAGGGCTAGGCAATGGGGGTTAAGTGACTTGCCCAGAGTCACACAGGTAGGAAGTGTCTGAGGCCATATTTGAGGGGCCTTCTTTTTGTCATCAACCTCTTGATGTATGTACCTAGAAAGGAACATTCTGGATCAAATAGTAGACCTTTTAGTTATTGTTTTTCCATGCCTGTTAACTGCTTCACAGAATGGCTAGACCAGTATAATCAAACTCAAATAGAACAAGATAATCACAAAAACCCTGGAAAGGCTTATATGAAGTGATGCAAAGTGAAGTGAACAGAACCAAGAAAACACTGTATCCAGCAACAGCAATACTGTTGTGAATGGCTTAATTGTTATCAGCAATGCAAGTATCTAAGAGTAAGGTATAAATTTAGGTTTTATACTAAATAAGTTATAAAGTAATGTTGTGGTCACCAATTTTAAAATATTATAGCTTAAGTCAAAATAACTTTTAGCAGCTTTTATTTACAAGGAGGCGGAAAGAATGAAAGTGGAAATGTAGAAAAAAGACAGAGCCTTAACAAGCCTGCCAGGTCATCTCCAGTGAGGTCCAGCTCAGTCCCACCATTGGCTTCCCCAAGTCCAATCTCCATATGGAGCCTTCAGCCAGAAGTCCAACAGCACAGCCTCCTCCAAAGCCAAGACAGAAATATCAGCCACTCACCCAGCAAGCCAATGCAAGATCCAGGGGAAAAGTCTCCTCCAAATGCCATGAAAGGAATCTCAGCCACTCACTCCAAACACCAAGAAAGGAATGCTCTCCCAGACCATTTTGGTCTCTTTTTATACCCCTTTTTCCATGTCACTTCCTGTCTCTCCTCCTATTCACAGAAACCAATTGCAGCCTTTCAATTTGGGTAGCACTGCCCAAGAGGAGGAGGGAAGGCGCACTGGTCTTTGGAGATGTGAGCTTACTCTAATAAGTGACTTGTAAAGTTTAAGTTCTTGATTTGATTAGCTGAAAATAGACAAGGAGAGAGTTAATCCTATCTTCACATAGGACATCTTCAAAGTACTCATGATGAAAAAGGCTATCTACTGCCAAAGCAGGCACTGACAGAATCTGACCACAGATCAAAGCATAGCATCCTTCACTTTATTTTCTCTATGAATTTTTCTTTAGTGAAAACAATATAGGTATTCATTCAAGACATGATGAACATGGAAATTTGTATTATATGATAATACATGTACAACTTATATTGTATTACCTGCCATCTTGGGAAGAAGAGAGGTATGGGGAAGAAAGCATGGATTGCAAAATGTCAGAAAACAATTATTAAAAGTTGTATCAGCAAATAATCTGGAAAATGTTTTAACTCAAATTGAAATGAATCCATACTTATTTATGCATATTTACTTAGAAAACCACAAATAAATAGTATCTAAGTTATATATGATTTTTATTTATTTTGAAGTCTCCCAATTACATTTTAATCTGGCTCAGCGTGCATTTGAGAGTTTTGTGGGCTACTTGCTGCCTGCCAGCCTCTACTTTGACAGAAGCTAGACTAAATGACAATCCCACCAACAATGCATGTGTCTGATGCTACAAAATTGTTACTGTTCCAACATTGATTATTCCTATATTTTGACATCTGTACCAAATTTTTGAGTTAAGGTAATGCACCAGAGTGGTTTTGATTTTCATTTTTCCTACTTTTAGTGATTCAAAGCATTCTTTCATTTGATTGTTAATCATCTTCAATCCTTTTGAGAATTATTTGTTAGTATTTTTTACCTCTCATAAAGATGGGCTTTTAATTTCAGAATGAGACATAATAAATAGGACATTTTGATATTCCCATATTAAATTTAATGCACACTTTTAGAAAACAGATTTCATATAACAGAAGTTCATGTTTTCTTAGACATTCTTCTAGTTTGTCCTTCAAATAACATAATACTCATTTGTTAGTGCTTATTGAGTTCGCAATAAAAAAAAAAGAAATTTTTTACTTTTGTAGCAAAAAAGCAACTTGGGACCATTGAAAGTTTTCCATCCCTGACTCTTCCTCCTTTTTAATTTGGACCTTGTCCAATGTTAATGTTAGTTCAAGATATGTGCACTGATTGACTAATTCAATGGAATGTCCATTCAACTACATATCTCAAGCTATTTTCTTCGAAAATCCTTAACAATATGAAAATGATTATAATGTTTTGACCACTGAAAGAAAGAAAATGGCACCACAAAGAAAGTAGTTTGTGACTGACTGAAAGAATCAGACATACCTCTGAACCCTATATATTAAAACAGCTGTCAGTTTAGTGACAAGCTCAGGCGAGAACAAAATCAGTCTGGTGGTTAAAAAGCTCTAGTTCTGAGGATTGCTCTTGAAGTCAAACCTCTGAAAAGAAACTGAAGAGGAAGTTTCTCTCTCAATCTCTCTCTCTCTTTCAATCTCTCTCTCTCTCTGTGTTTATCTCTGTCTATGACTCTGTCTCCCCCTCCCTCTCTCTGCCTCTCTATGACCAGGTCATCAAAGAGATTAAATCACTACAGTGATTCATCAAGTGTAAGTCACCCAAGGAAAAAGGTAGTTTCAAGATTGAATAACCCCTTAAATTTAAGGGGAGGCACTGACTGCTCATTCAGCAGAAAAATGAAACCTTTATTTTCATAAAGACAATATGAAAGGGAAAAAGGACTTCTAGTTTTCCAAAGTTGTAAGTTATCCTTTTGCCACCAGTATTCTCTACATTTATGTCTCACAAACACTACACTTTGAGTCTATTTCCATTATTCTCACAGACCCCAAATATATTTGTTGGAGAGTATGCTATAGACTGAGGATAGGGGAGAGGAGTGGAGAAGAGGTGTTTCTGTAAACTATTGTTCTTGCTAGTGTTGTGAGATTACTTAATTATTATTTAGAAGACCTAGCATGAAGGGCTTAAGAATTCTAAATGGAATGGGGAAGCAGGAAGTGTGGCTCTCTCCCTGAGACAGACTCCATGGTGGTTGGGACAAGTTGTAACTGACCCTGGGAGACCTCAGAGGAAGTGGAGTTTGTACCCTGATTCCCTGGGATCCTGAAGGAAGACTGTCATCTACTTGTGGGAGATTTTTGATAGAGAATATTAATCCCAACCTGAGTTACAGGTTAACTTGGGCTGGGTTAACTCCCAAAATCTACCCACCTGAAAGAGTACAGCTGGTGGTCCTGGAAGAGCTGCAACATCACTGGAGTGTGTCAGGACCCTGCTGTGAGGATACCCACTTCAGTCCTGCTAATCTTTGGGCCCTGTCCTGCTTAGGTCTCAGTTCAGTGTAGATAAGTCCCTCTCCTGATCCTATGGTTTGCCCATAGTCTGGAAGTGTAGAAATCCCTATTCTCACCCTTTACCATAGTTCCCTTAATTAAATTTGTTACAAACTCTTGTCATTTGCTTGCTAGTTTCCACAGATCCTTGTCTAGATGGTGCAGGGTGACAGGTCTAACTGTCACTTCTGTCAACAGACATTTTCCCTGGCAGTTAAACCCAGTCTCCCTAACTTGTTTGGTCCCCCCTACTGTCCATTCCTGTCTCCTACACACCCTTCTGGACCCACATATAGTATTTAAGTTATCTCCCCTGGATTTCCCCATAAGACTAGTCTCTCTTAATAAATATCTTTGTTAAAATCTAATTAATTCCAGCTAATTTAAAATGGCAAGCATGCTGGGGGAAGGGTACTAGTGAGTGAAGATACCAGAAACCTAGACCCTCAAGGTTGCTCCTAGAACTCTTAGAAAATGAAGTAGTCAGGCAACCCCTTTGAACCTGGCCCGCCAATGAAGTAGGAGTTGTGGATGAGATCTCAAAGGAATTGCTACATTGTGGGTATTGCTTGAGTGTAGAGTTGACCAGCCAATATGCAATCTTTTCTTCCCCCTCCTCCTTTCTGGAAAGATCCAAAGCTGAATCCTTCCCAGGCAACAACCACCTTCAGCCTTTGAGTACTATTTAGGATATAACTTTTCCTTTGATTACCACCCTTATCTCCTTGTTCCATCTCTTCTCTAGATATTTGATCAACCATATTTGTCCTAATTAACTCAGTTTTAGCCTAGGAGCAATATAATGGCCATTGGGTCCCTTTCTTTGCTTTTTTATGGGATTTATTTCAAACAAAATGCCATTAATACAATCATAATAGCTCAAAAAACCCTAATTAGGAAGATTTCTAACATTTGGAGAGAGGTTTAACACTCTGGCCCAATCTAAATCATGTACTTTTCTAGCTAATGACTGACTTCTTTATATTTGAGGTAAAATTAGAATGCAAAACATGTTTGGTTGTAAGAAATGAAGAGAGTTCATTGTGGTACTTGTTATTAAACAGGCATAGAAAGGGCAAATTAGGGAATAAGCATGCCCTTTGGAACTCTCAACTCATCAATGTGGTATTGGGAGGCAATGTGGTATCATGGAGAAAGTGAGTACTGGATTTGGGATCTTCAATCATTTCATCAATTGTGTCCAACTCTCCATGACCCTACTTGGAATTTTCTTGGCAAAGATACTGAAGTAGTTTGCATTTCCTTCTCCAGTTCATTTTATAGATGAGGAAACTGAGACAAACAGGTATCTAGAATACCAGGGTTCAAATTCTGCCTCTGACCCTTGCCATTTATGTGATGATGGGTAAATCATGAAACTTCCCTATCTCAGTTCCTAGTCTGTAAAATGAGAAATTTAGACTAGATAGCCTCTGAATTTCCTTCTAACTCTAAATCTGCACTCCTATAATTTTGTGGTCCTGGATAATACAGTTCTGGTTCTTTATCAATAAGGACAGAAGCCAATGAGAAAAGAAGCTTGGGTTAAGAATTCTGAGCCTTGGAGTCGAATGGCAGCTCTATTATCAATCAGCTAGGTAACCTTGTACAAACCCCTCTGTTTTTCTATGCTTCAGTACTGTTCTTTGTTATCATTTCAGCTGTGTCCAATTCTTCATGACCCCATTTTGGAGTTTTCTTAGCAAAGATACTCTAGTGGTTTGCCATTTCCTTCTCGAGATCATTTGACAAGTGAGGAAACTGAGACAAACATGGTTAAGTGACCCACCAAAGTAAGTGTCTGAGGCCAGATTTGGACTCATAAAGAAGAGTCTTCTTGATTCCAAGAA
This sequence comes from Gracilinanus agilis, assembly GCF_016433145.1. Classification (NCBI taxonomy): domain Eukaryota; kingdom Metazoa; phylum Chordata; class Mammalia; order Didelphimorphia; family Didelphidae; genus Gracilinanus; species Gracilinanus agilis. The sequence continues at coordinate 186,144,216 of NC_058133.1, forward strand.
TTAGGCCTGGCACATGGTAGGCACTTAACACATGTTTATTGACTGATTGTTATTATAGGTTACTAGGTTGTAATGAAGTAATGGACTTCTCCTTTCCCATTTTCTTTATTGCTGTTTCTCACACTTGATGCTTCATCTCCCACCTCCAAGTCTTTGTTTAGGTTATTTCTCATTCCTGAAATCCACTTCTTCCTCACTTTGCCTCTTAGAATCTCTGGTTTCCTTCAAAGTTTAGCTTATGTGCCACCCTCCTTGTGAAGTCCTTCCTAAAATCCTCTAATTCCCCCACCAGTGAATTAGTTTGCCTTTCTCACCTACCTTCAGTAAATGACTCTTTGTATATGTTTAGAGCTAGATGGTACAATGGATAGAGCACCAGACTTGGAGTCAGAAAGACTCATCTATTTGAGTTCAAATATGGCCTCAGACACTTACTAGATGTGTGGTCCTAGACAAGTCACTTAACCCTCTTTACCTTAGTTTCCTCATCTGTAAAATGCGCTGAAGAAGGATATGGCAAACCACTCTAGTATTTTTGCCAAGAAAACCCCAGATAGTGTCAAGAAGACTTGGACTTAACTGAAATGATCGAATAACAACAATGACATGTGAAATTTTGATTCCCTCAATATACTTAAGGGCAGGAATTATTTCATTTTTGTCTTTGTATCCCCAATGCCTAATATAGTATGTGGCACACAGTAGTCATTTAATAAAAATTTGTGATTAATTGATCCATGGATGTGATGGAAAAGTGTTGGTTATTTAGTGAAGTGAAAGGAAAAATGGCAAAAGTGAGGGCTATAACAAGAAATACACCAAATACCATCCATATCCACTCTGCCATTGGACTGAGGCCTTTCTTTAATGACTGAAGTACTACCACTTTTGGTCCTTAGTGCTGCCTCGGTTTAATGTAAGAGTTTAGACCAGTCATTTTCCTCATCCCTAAGGTGAGAAACTTGAACTTGATGGTAGCTACAGTTACTTCTAAATCTATACTGAAGGAGTCTGAATTGAATGAATGATGGAGGGATTGGAATGGGGCAGGCCCCAAACGATGAATGATAAAAGTTGGATAAGTATATACCTATCTAGAAAATGGAACTAGAATCATTTTCCCTTTTTCTCGTGTGCTTGTTTGGGGATTTGGCTCAGAGTTGCCTTAGGAGGGAGGAAATGGGAGGTGGGGCACAGGCATTCAAAACAGATTGGCTGCCCCTGGAATTCACCTTGCTTTGTACTAATTAGATTCTAATTGAAACCATCCATCCCAGCCCCAAGTGTACACCAAGGGAACTTTAATATACAGAAGACACACCCCAGGAGAGTTTGCAAGCACTTCTCCCACTGCAGACTTTTAAGGAGTTTCTACCAAGTACATTATTTGTCTATTAAGCCCAAATATGCCATCAGAGACTCCAAGGTCTACTCTGTTAAAGGGAGAGAGAGAAGCAGGAAGAGAAAGTGCACAAACCCTCTATTTAGGCTCGACCTACAAAGCTGAGTTTTGACCTGCTGAAATCCTACCAGTACATTTGGAACAGTTCCCATCTGCAGTGTTAATAAGTACTTGGGGACTCTTAGACGCTTTGGATTATTTAGTAAAGGCTCTCTTCTGAATACTCAGAATTTTTGCTCAGCAAGGAGTTGGAGGACAGTGGGGTATGGATAGATCTTAGCTTGCCATCCATTGTCAAAAGCCATTTTAAAGATTCAGATTCACGGGATCAGCAAACCATATCTAGCCTTGAAGAATTTCTCTATCTTAAGCCAAGTTCACCAGATTCATTTCTTTTAACTCTTCTACATTGACCCTTTGTAAAGATAATACACTTACTCTTACTCATATGCTCAAATGAATGTGTGCTCCCAGCCATTTGAATTTTCTCTTCAACAGTGCAGATTCGACCTCTCTGTGCTAACCTGTACACGGGGAGAAGGGCCATTCCATGGCTTCTGATCAGCCATTGGAGTCTAGTTTCCATCTTCATCATTCAACTGAAGCTGCTCTACCCCAAATCACCAGTGTTTTCTTAATTGCCAAAACTGATGGTCTCTCCTCATTCTTCATCCTTCTTGATCTGGTAGCAGCATTTAACACTGTGAACCACCTTTTCTTCCTGGACATTTTCTCCTCTCTATCAATAGTGGACAAATGTTAGGGAATTCTCTAAGGGGAGAAGAGAGGAGGGGAGGGGAGGGGAGGAAAGAGGAGAGGAGAGGAGGGGAGGGGAGGAAAGAGGAGAGGAGAGGAGGGGAGAGGAGGGGAGAGGAAATTTTTGCTTTCCTTAATTTTGCCTAGCTGTGTGATCTTAGACAAATTGCTTAATCTCTTTGGTTTTGACTGACTACTTGGTGAAATAAAATGAGCACTGATCTTGAAGTCAGACATTCCGAATCTAACATTGTGAGCTGTGAGGCTCTGGGCAATTCCCCTCATCTCTCGGAATTTCAGCTTCCTCACCTGTAAATTTGTGCAAGTAATTGATTCTCCACCTCCCTCACAGGATTGGTGTAAGGAAAGAAGGGGGGTTGCAAATGCTAAAGCTCTTCATAATCATGAGTCCTTACGGGTTTGCTTTCCCAGAGGACTTGACTGCCTCCTCTTCTCATCCCCCTCCCCCAGCCCTGGCCACAGTGCAGAGAGAAACAACACAGATAACGTTCATTTGTACACAACTAACAATCCGAACCCATGTCCTCATCTGTCTTCTCGTGAAGCACATTCATAATTCAAAGGTACAAAGAATTTCATCCACATCACAGCTTTCCATTCTCCCTAGCTCATTGCTTGGAGTCACACATTATAAATTGCCTTTTATATTATCTCTCTATTCCAGTAAAACTGTTCCCCTAATCCTTTTATCCTGTCCAGGGCTAATGCCCAGGTTCTGCCTGAAGCACCTTCCCTGCTACCTGAAGTGCTTCTCTTTCTAAAGCTATCGATCCCTATAAACTATTTTATTAGTGGTCATTATTATTCTGTTCCTAATCACCACTTTAATTAAAGTTTTATCACCCACATTAAAGGGGGTATAAGACTTTTGAGAGGATGGTGAGTTTTCTCTTAGGCTCTGAAGCATCCCTGTGGAGGGGGTGGGGATGGTGCGAACAGTCAAACAGCCTCTTTCTTCCAAGGACTTTTCAAAGACTTTGCATGAATTGGTCTGCGTGGATCTATGTGTTCACATTCACGAATTAATCCTGTTCAAGTGACCCCTGCAACGAAGCCCAGCATTACGACTAGGGCGTTTCTTTCCCCACCTTCCTCAAACCCTATCGCCAGCCTATCCCAAACTCCAAAGCATCCTCTAACTGAACAGGAAATTGTTACGGAGTATTATCATAGATCTCCAAAGTTCCACAAAAGGTTGGGTTTCCTAAGAAATAGCCACTTAAGAGCCCTCTCAACTAACCTAGCAGAAATCACCCAGTTGTTGGGCTTTGGGTGTCCGAGTAATAAATGGCTCTGATCTGAATATGAATAGTCTAAGCAATAGAGGGAAAGCAAGAATCCCTGCCAGGAGTCTGTCTATCTGTCTCTTTCTATTTCTGTTTCTGTCTCTCTTTATCTCTGTCTTTGTGTCTTTCTAGCTCCCTCTATCAATGTCTGATTCTCACTCTATCTCTGTCTCTCGTTTTCTCTCTCCTCTTTCTCTCTTTTCAGTCCCTCTCTTCTTTTTTCCTCCCTCTCTTTCTCTATCCCTCTGTACCTCTCGCTGCCTCTTTTTCTGTCTCTCTCTTTCTCTGTCTCTCTTAATGCCTCTGTCTTTGTCTCTCTGGAACACTATTCAGTTGGTCAGAACACCATAAGTGTGTGGCAGATACTCAGGCAAAATTGCCACATTTCTGAGGACTCCAGAGCCCCTGAAGTTCCCACAGATGGAAACAAAGTTTGTGAGACCGAGAGAAGCTACACTTCCCTGGGATTATATCTGAACAGGAAACTATGGGCTAGAATCAAAGAAGTAGTAACAGCAGCTAGCATTTATGTAATGCTTGAAGGTTTGCAAAATGCTTTCATATAGTTTGGTCCTCTGGTTCTGAAAAAATTCTTTGACATGTAACCCTGGAAGATGAGTGCTATCAATATTCCCATTTTTCAGATGAGGAAACAGAGGCAGAAAGCCACTGTCATACAAGGCAAGATTGAACCTGAGTCTTTCTGACTCCAGGCTCAGCTTTCCATCCACTGCGCCCTCTATTGCTTAAGATTAGAATTCTGGCATACAAGATGGTTGTTTTCCCCCCCATAAGACTTCCTTTTCCCTTCTGTAACACTCTTGAGACTTTCACTTGCTGCTCCCTACATAGGGAATCACAGTGATGGTCACCGGGACTGGGTTGCAAATTGCCATGTGGTCCAGCAATAGTTGACTCTGAGAGTTGGACTTCAGGGTTGCCATGTAAGAGACCAAGAGCAGGGAGCTGCTGCCATTGGACCAGAGTCCAGCCAGTTATCAAACGTCACCCTTGCCCTCTGCACGTCATGGCTGTGGAGACAGAAAAACCCCTGTGCTAGTTAGTGCCTCCAGGGGGTGGGAGGAGAGAGGGGCTAACGTGCATTTTTTTTCTATGCAGTTCTATCAATTTTCTTTTTCAAAACTAGCCACATGTTCTCATTATTGCACCCTCTTCTCATTCCCCCCCCCCTCACCTTTAGATATGATTGTTTTGTGTTTGGAGTTTTTTTGGGGGGGATTGTCTTTTTTAAATTCCAAATCCTTCAAGAGGTTAAGCTCCTTTTCAATCAAAAGCATTTCCCTTGCAATCTCTTCCTCCTCTCCAACTACAGATCACAGACTCTCGCCCCTAATTGCCCTCTCCATTCAGCTTTCCCTCAGAAGCCTTCACCATGTAGTTCATCCCTCTCAGGTAATTTTCAGCTTTTCCATCAGCTCAAACCAATCCCTCACACCCTCCAGCTTCTCCTCGCCACTCCCATATGGGTCATCCTGCTGACACTTCACTGTTAAGAATTTTGTATATTTAATTGGATCTTAATTTCTCTCTCTTGCTTAACTCAGATCTCCTTTACAATTATTTATCCCATGTTGGAAAGACAAATTGAAACCACCGGAATGTCATAGAATGAACCAGAGGAGAGCATTGGCAAGGAAGAGCAAAGATGACAACTGAGACAGAGAAGCAATAGCTTAAGGACCTGCAGCATAAGTCATCAACAAACACATCTCTCTCTCCCAAACATGGCTCAGTGGCTCAGTGAATAGAGGCTTGTGAATTGGGCTTGTAATCAGGAAGACCTAAGCTTGAATTCTAGCTCACCCACTCACTATTGCAACCCTGGGAATGTGGCCTCTCTCAGCCTCAGTTCTTCATCTATAAAATGAGGATAATAATAGTAGCTCTCTCCTAGGGTTGCTGTGATGCTCGAATGACATAACATATAGAAAGTATTTTGCAAACCTTAAAGCACCATATTTATAAAGCTGGCTATTATTATTAATGTTTTCCCCTCTACAGGCCTCAACTTGCTCATTTACAAAATACAAAAGTTGGAATTTTATTTCTAAAGTACTTCCCAGCTTTAAATCTATGAACCTATGATCTCTAAGTGACTTTCAAACTCTGAATCATATTATTCCCCTTCACACAGTCTCAAACTTGGTGTTCCATCTTACTCCTTCATTTTTTCCATCATTTTTTAGTTGCATCCAACTCTGGGACCCTATTTGGAGTTTTCTTGGCAAAGATACTACAGTGGTTTGCCATTTCCTTCTACAGCTCATTTTACAGATGAGGAAACTGAGACAAACAGGGTTAAGTGACTTGCCCAAGGTCATACAGTACCTGCCTCATGACTATTGGAATGAATTGTTTTCATTTGCCCATCCTGCCAAGGAAAGTCTTCACATTATACTGATGACCTTGGGCAAGTAATTTCACTCCTCTGAGTTCTTAATTTCCTCTCTGATAAAATGAGGGGGTTGTACCAGCCTATCTCTAACATACTTTCTGGGGTAGACATACCCCTAATTCACCAAAGGGTTCAAAGCCTATTGGTTACCCTCCATCTGGTTTAGCCCATCTGCTGAGATGGTTTTCTAGGGTGTGACCACCTTGCACCTACAGCTTCTTGCAGCCTTTGGTGGGATGACACTGGATGACACTCTCTACATGCTACAAATATATAGGTGTTCTGAAAAGTCTTGATTCAGTTTTAAACTATTAAAGCTTAAACTTTTATAAGTAGGTTACATGATAGACTGGGTGAGCACTAGCATATAAAGGAATCAAATAAAGCTTTTGATAGGAGATAACACCTAAAAGGAACACTTTTAGTGTTAAGTAAAAACTCTTAAAGGGAACTTGGTATTCTGAGACACAAAGCGGGAGGAGTGTATTTCAAACAAGGCTCTGTCTCTCCCCACTGTAGTAGCAGAAGAGAGAAAGCTCTGTCAGTAGAGGTTCCTTTTGTAACCAGTTTTAGGAGTTGTCTTTGTTCCACTGGAAGAAAAAATGGCAACAGTTGATGAATCATCTATTGAAATCCAAAAAGTATGTGTTTTTTTAAAAACCCTTACCTTCTGTCTTAGAATTGATACAAGTATCAGTTCTAAGGCAGAAGTGTGGTAAGGACTAGGCAATGCAGATTAAGTGACTTGCCCAGAGTCACACATCTAAGAAGGGTCCCAGGTCAAATTTGAACTCAAGTCCTCCCATCTCCAAATCTGACTCTTTCTCCACTGAACTACCCAGCTGCTCCAGAAAGCCAGAAAGCCTGTTAAACATTGCCTTGTACAACCCGCTTATTTTATTGAAGAGGAAACTCAGAACTCAAAGGAGTGAAATTATTTGTCTAAGGTCATCAGTTGTAAGTGGTAGAAATTAAATTGGAAACTTCATATCCAGGGCAGATAAGTGGTTCCTTACTGCTCTTCTACCTTGGAACTACTACTTGTATCAATTCTAAGACAGAATATAAGGTTTAAAAAAAGAAAAAGAAACTTCATATCTAGCACTCTTGACCCACAATACCATTTGTTACTTCTTTTTCCAAGTGGCTGCATCTTGACAAGGAAAGAAGACAACTCATCAAAGCTCAAAAAAAGTAGTAGTAGTATTAATAATAGAAGCTTACATTTTCATGGTATTTCAAAGTTACAAAATATTTTGCAGTCACAATGATGATGATGATGATGATGATGATAATTCAAGTAGCAATTTAACATTTGGAAAGCACTTAAAATATTTTATTTTATCCTCAGGACAAACCTGTGAAGTGGGTAATAATTATTATTTTAATAACAATTATGTTGATGATAGTGTCTATTGCAATTATAATAGCCATAATATGAATAGAAACTAATAATATTGTTATTACTACAATTATTGTAGCTACCACTTTAAGGTATGCAAAACTCTTTAGAAATATTATCTCATTTGATCCTCAAAACAACCCTGGGAGGTAGGTTAGTGTCACCATTTTATAACTGAAGAAAATGAAGCAGTCAGAAGTTGAATGACTTGTCTAGGATCACACAACTAGTAAGTTTGAGGTCAAATCTGAACTCAGGTCTTCCTGATTCTATTCTCAGCATTCTCACTACTGTTCTATTTAGCTACTCTTCCACATGTACTAGCTCTCCTTTGATCTCCAGGAAGCCAGAATGTCTTCTTCTACTTAATAAGGACAACAAAATGGGTTCTGTAAAGCATCCGTTTCTTGATGTTTTGCAGGAGACATGATAAAGACGTCATTTCTTGCCAATAGATCCTACTGATGTTACTTTTTGCCAAAAATGAATAATTAACATTAAGAACTTGAAATAGTGGCATCCTATAAATAAAGGATGAGCTCAAAGTTTCTAAATCTGTCTGAAGTGTCAGCTCCTGGGAAAAAGGGTACCATGTTCACAGATCTGATTGGTTGGCTGTTTCCTCAGAAAAACAGCAGGTAAAAGTAATGCCAGCCTGATCTCTGTATGTATACCAAGAAAGTATACCTCTAGAATGTCATTTATCCTGCATCCAGTGCTTCCAGTTCTTGAAAGCTTGGGGAAGACCCATGTATAAAGGAATAGTCATGAATTGACATGGGACAGCGGTTGTTGATGGTTTTCCTCCATCTCTCTGAGGACCAAAGGAGGTCAGTTGGTCAGGATCTGCCATATTGAGAAACTAATACCTGAAAAAATAGGCCATTAGTTTTCATTTATTGATAGTAGAAAGATCAGGGGTTAGGGTAGGGAAGGATGAGGAAGTAAAAAAAGAAACACTATAGATGATTCAGTAAGTCTTTTCAGCAGCATTTTTTAATTTTGTTTTTTAATTAATTAATTTAATTAATTTAGAATATTTTTCCATGGTTACATGATTCATGTTCTTTCCCTCCCCCCTTCCATAGCCAATGAGCAATTCCACTGGGTTTTATGCGTGTCATTGACCTATTTCAATATTATTAGTATTTGCAATAGAGTGATCATTTAGAGTCTACTTCCCCAATCATATCCTCATTGAACTATGCAATCAATGAAATGTTTTTCTTCTGTGTTTCTACTCCCACAATTCTTTCTCTCGATGTGGATAGTGTTCTTTCTCATAAGTCCCTCAGAATTGTCCTGGATCACTGCATTGCTTCAGCAACATTTTTTGTGGTAGCAAAACTTTGAAACAAAGTGGGTACCAACTGCTTGGAGATGAGGTGAACAAATACAATGGGATACATGACTAAAGAGGAATAATATTATGCAATAAGAAACAAAAGAAACAAATAAAAGTGAACTGATCCAACCATTTTGGGAAGCAATCTGAAATTATACCCAATGAGTTATAAAACTGTGTATACCTTTTGACCTAGGAATCCCACTATTAGGTTAGTTTCCAATGGGGAAAAAAGAAGAACCTCTATGTTCTAAAATATTTATAGATGCTCTCTTTGTGGTGGCAAAGAAATGGGAATTTAAAGGATGCCCATCAATTGGGGAATGACTCAAGTTGTGTCACATGATTCTGATGGAATACTATTAATAGCACCCTAAGAAATGATAAACAGGTTAATTAAAAAAACATGGGAATGCCTATATGAAATTGTGAAGAGTGAACTAAGTAGAACCAAGAGAACTTTATAAACAGCAAGAGAAATCTCTTTTAAAGAATAAGTTGTATATGTCCACCTTCAGAGAAAGAACTGAAGAAGAGAAACAAACAAGACATAGTTTTACATTTACACATATCTTTTTGTTAAATGATGCCTTCTCTAGTGTAGGGAAGGAAGGGAGAAAAATATCTGAAAATTTTATTGTAACAAACAAACAAAAGAATAAATTTTCAGTTTAAAAACAGAAGAAATAGTATATATGGAAATTCAAAGAAAAATGCAAAGACTTGTATGATAATGCGTTCCATAAGCAAGATCTGGGTCTTATGATCTTAGATTTAGAGCTCCAACTGACCTTTGAGGTCACTTAATCCAACTATCAATTTTTATAGAGATCACCCCTACTAACTGTCACTTTGGAGCACAAGGCAAGTGGCCCAAACTCATTCTCTTTTCCCAAGCATAAAAGGAATGTGAAAAATGTCCTTGTTGATAATCCTCTCTTTGCCTGTGGGCTTAGCCTTCCTTACTGGTCACTATCCCCTCTCTCTCCTCCCTTCATCTCTTTCTCTCTTTGGATACTATAAGGAGAAATGGCCTCTAGATCCCACCAGCCTCCCCCAGGGAGCTATGCCTGGTGATTACAACAAACTAACCAATCAATCAGTATTTATTAAATACTTACCATAGTCAAGAGGGCAGCTAGGTGGCACAGTGGATAGAGCACTGGGCTTGGAATCAGGAAGACTCATCTTCATGAGTTCTAATCTGATTTCAGATACTTATTAACTGTGAAACTAGACAAGTCACTTAAACCTGTTTGCCTCAGTTTCCCCATCTGTAAAATAAGCTGGAGGAGGAAATGGAAAACCACTCCAGTCATTTAGGCAAGAAAACCCCAAATGGGGTCACAAAGAGTCAGATATGACTGAAAAACAACTGCACAACAACCACATAATCAAGAGAAATGAAAGACATGTTCAAAGGGGCAGAAAGGAAAAAAAGGCCACAATTCCATATCAATTTTGGTCTTCCTTTTCAAATGAAGAAATCCATGCTATCAATGATTGTATATTTTTTAATTCTCTAAAGCACTAATAATTAGAAAAATGTAAAGTTAAAGCATCTTCAAAACTCATCCCTAGCAGACTAGCAAAGATAACAGAGTAAAATGACAAATGTTAGAGGGTCTCAGAAAAACAGGCAAACAAGTACATTATTGGTGGGGCTGTGAATTGGTCCAGCCATTCTGGAAATCAAATTGGAACTATGTCCAGTAACTTACCAAATAGTGCATATCATTTGGCACCCCTATTCACTGGCAGACCTATATCCCAAAGAAATTAAAGAGAAGAAACAGATCTATATTTACAAAAATTTTTATAACAGCTCTTTTTATGGTAGCCAAATTGGAAACTAAGGGGATGTGCTCCTATTGGTCAGTAGCTGAGCAAATTGTGGCATATAAGTGTAATGGAATACTATTGTTCAATAAGAAGTAATGAAATGGGCAATTTCAAAGAACCGAGAAGATCTCTATGAACAGATTCAGAGTGAAGTGTGTAGAAGTACGAGAACAATTTATATGAATATCACAACCACTAGCAAAGGTCTGGCTGTCCACAGAACCCTCTAGGATTTGTCATTCTTCACAGGTTTGGGCAGAGAGAGAAAAAGATCAGTTCTCTAAGGAAGGAGTGAGGAAGGCGAAGTTCATACAAGGCTACAGGTCCTGGAAGACTCTTTAAAAAAAAACTCTTACCTCCTGTGGCCTAGCAGTACCAGATATTAAACTCTACTATAAAGCAGTGGTCATCAGAACAATATGGTACTGGCTAAGAGACAGAAGGGAGGATAAGTGGAATAGTCTTGGGGTAAGTGATGTCAGCAAGACAGTGTATGATAAACCCAAAGAGCCCAATGTTTGGGACAAAAATCCACTATTTGACAAAAACTGTTGGGAAAATTGGAAAACAATATGGGAGAGATTAGGTTTAGATCAATATCTCACACCCTACACCAAGATAAATTCAGAATGGGTGAATGACTTGAATATAAAGAAGGAAACTATAAGTAAATTAAGTGAATAGTATACTTGTCATATCTATGGGAAAGGGAAAATTTTTAAACCAAGCAAGAGTTAGAAAAAAATTACAAAATGTAAAATAAATAATTTTGATTATAGTAAATTAGAAAGGTATTGTACAAACAAAAACAATGCAACCAAAATCAGAAGGGAAACAACAAACTGGGAAAAAATCTTTATAACAAAAAACTCTGACAGAGGTCTAATTACTCAAATATACAAGGAACTAAATCAATTGTATAAAAAATCAAGTCATTCCCCAATTGATAAATGGGCAAGAGACATGAATAGGCAGTTTTCAGATAAAGAAATCAAAACTATGAATAAGTAGATGAGAAAGAGTTCTAAATCTCTAATAATTAGAGAAATGAAAATCAAAATAACTCGGAGGTATCACCTCACACCTAGCAAATTGGCTAAAATGATAGCAGGGGAGAGTAATGAATGTTGGAGGGGGATGTGGCAAAATTGGGACATTAATGCATTGCTGGTGGAGTTATGAATTGATCCAACTATTCTGGATGGCAATTTGGAACTATGCTCAAAGAGCTCTAAAAGACTGCCTGCCCTTCCATCCAGCCATATCATTGCTGGGTTTGTACCCCAAAGAGATCATAGATAAAAAGACTTGTACAAAAATATTTATAGCCGTGCTTTTTGTGATGGCAAAAAAATGGAAAACGAGGGTATGCCTTTCAATTTTGGGAATGGTTGAACAAATTGTAGTATATGCTGGTGATGGAATACTATTGTGCTCAAAGGAATAAAAAACTGGAGGAGTTCCATGTGACCTGGAAAGGCCTCCAGGAATTGATGCAGAGTGAAAGGAGCAGAGCCAGAAGAACATTGTATACAGAGACTGATAAACTGTGATAAAAATCGAATGTAATGGACTTCTGTACTAGCAGCAATGCAATGACCCAAGACAATCCTGAGGGATTTATGGAAAAGAACCCTACCCACATTCAGAGGAAGAACTGCAGGAGTGGAAACACAGAAGAAAAACAACCCCTTGAACACATGTGTTGACGCGGACATCACTGGGGATGTAGTGGAAATGTGTGTTAGATATGGGGGGGGGGCTTAAGGGGGGTGAAGGGGAAAGTAAAAACATGAATCATGGAACCATGGAAATTTTTTCTAAAAAAATAAAATATTTAAATTTTTAAAAATATATAGATAAACAAATAAATAAAAACACTTACCTTCCATCTTAGAACCAATACATTTTATTGGTTCCAAGGCAGAAGAGCAGTTTGGGCTAGGCAATAGGGGTGAAGTGACTTGTCCAGGGTCACACTGCTAGGAAGGGTCTGAGGCCAGATTTGAGCCCAGGACCTCCTGTCTCTAGACCTGGCTCTCAATCCACTGATCCACTCAGGTCCTGGAAGACACTTGAGGAGATTGAAGAGAGCAGGGAGAAATGACAGTCATCCCAGGGCAGCAGCAAGACACAGAGCATAAGCTGGTGAGAGTCACGTGTAAAATTTCCTTCTATAAGACCATGAGAGATAATCTCCAGCTGAATGGACAAGCTGGATATGTGTGCCTGAGTGTTTTATCCTCAAGACCCAAGTTAAGAGAGAATAAGTCTGTAGGGAGAAAGAGGAACCCTGGATGGGCCTGGCCCTATGATTCTCTCACCTCCTATTTGTGTTTTTCTTAAATTTTTTCTATTAAAGAATACATTCAGGGGGCAACTAGGCGGCATAGTGGATATAGAGCCAGATCTGGAGATGAGAAGTCCTGGGTTCAAATATGGCCTTAGATAATTCCTAGCTGTATGACCCAGGACAAATCACTTAACCTCTGTTACCTAGTCCTTAATGTTCTTCTGCTTTGGAACCAATAAACAGTTTTGATTCCAAGACAGAAGATAAGGGTTAAAATAAAATGATACACTCAGCAGATTTTATATTATTTTTCTTAATATCTGAGTTCAATACTATCCTAATGAGACCATAACATTCATATATACCATTTCTATATTGATCAAATGTTTTTAGTGTCTTACATTTCTTTAACACATAGCAATTAATAATAAATGCATTTGTAGTAATGTAATAATTCATATGACATATGTATTTCTCTTTGATACATATATATAATCTATTATAATACAAGTATCCTTTCTATATCACAACTTTCCCCATTGCAGTTTTGATATATGGTTTGGCATGAAGGAATTTAACCCAACTAGATGAATAAATAATAACTGGGATAATAAATAACGGCCAGTGGGTTAATTGGGATTGGTATAGATGACAGGTTAAGGGGGTAACACCAAGGAATCTGCTAGGATTTCACTATGTCAATCAAGGTATTTGGGGAAGGAACTTACAGGAAAGCTTATATTTTAAAGATTTAATAAAACACTGGGATAGGGAGTGAAGGGAATAAGTAAACTAAACTTAAGTTACTAAGAGTCTCCACCCAAAAGTCCAGGAGGGAGAAATCTACTCTAATCAGTTTTAAAACTACCAACTGCCTTAACTCCAACCAAATCCCAGGGAACAGATTGATGCGCAAGTCCAGTTGTGTAGGATGGGATTTCTCACATATGAGTCCAAGCTAGATGATCTTCCAAGCTGTTTCACTGAAGTCTTAGTGGTCTGCTATTAAATCCAATTAAGGAGAGGGAGTGAGGATTTGATCCCAATGTCCACCACTAAGCCTAAATCTCAACTCAACCTTGCTCCTTCACTGAGTCTCTTGATTGAAGATGATATCACATTAAAATAGGATCCACACCAAAGGAAAAACAGCTCTCTCCATCCAGGGATTCAGTGAGAGTCTCAACTGACACTTTGCCAATGTACCAGAGTTCTGGAACCTGCCTCCCTGTCAATCATCTTGCTCTCTGCTAACTAAAATTCCCATAATATCTATAACAGCATAAGAAATTAAATAGGAATTTTGAGGGAAGATTTATGGAAGCCTCAGACAGTATGTGAAGGCCAGCAGATGACACAGAAAAAGTTTAAACTCATTTTTACTTAACATTGGTCTACAAATAGCCTATGTCCAAATATTAAATCCATATTTTACAATAAGGTACTGTAAACACCCCAGAAAGAAAAAAGAAAAAAATTGGACCTTCTTTGGTATGAAGGGAGGGCCAAAATATTTTACATGGATTTTCCAGATTGTAGGGCCAACTGGGACCCTAACCCTGCCATGATGTGGTAGGGCTACCTATAATGTATTTATAGAGAAATATACTTTATATAGAATTATTTAAATATAATAAATAACAACATAAGTGATAAAATTTACTATCTTTAATAATAACTATTAAAATAATCTTATATAAATATAATGATATATGGTTTATTGTGTATTTTATAAATAATATATTGTGCATAATATTATATATTTGTTACATATAATATTTATGTGTAATATAGTTATAGGAATTTATATTATTTATCATATAAATGTATTTATATGTTTAGAATATGTAAACTCTAGATTGATGTCAAAGGACCTAGGTATGATTCCTACTGCCTTTGAGACGTTGAGACAAGGTCATTTAATCTTGTTTCTTCATTTGCCAAATGAGGGGGCAAAATGTCTTTAAAAGTCGTCTCCACTTCTAAAGCTATGAGCCTATGATTTGAGGTGACCAGGGTAGCAACAGCATTCGTCCCCCATTTCTAGTCCAGCCCGACTCCCTCAGATTAACTTTCATAAAAATAGGAGCTGTCACACCTATTTCCCAGTCAGCCCCCACAGTTCATGAACGTACTTTCTGTAGGCTGAAGAATCTCTTGCTAAAAGAATTACTCTCATAAAGTGCTCTGAATTGGATGCTGACGTGAACTAAACCAGTGGAATTTTTCAATACACACTTTATATATAAAATCTGTAACCTTTCTCCTTTCAGTGAAACTAGGCAATATTGATTCAGTAGGAATTTCAGGAAAGGGTTGTCAGGATTTAATAGAGGTGAACATAGATCCGCCTGCAGCTTTAGCCTCCTAACAAAAGTAAAATAAAATAATAAAATGAAATATTCAAATGAAAGAGCAATCTTATCAATTTAATATTTCCTTTTGGGGACAGTGAGGTGGCTTGGTGGATTGAGAGTTGGTCCTGGTTCGAATAGGGCATTAGACATTTCCTAGCTGTGTGACCCTGGGCAAGTCACTGAACCTCTACATTGCCTACCTCTACAACTCTTCTGTCTTGAAATCAATGTACAGTACTGATTCTAAGATAGAAGACAAGGATTTAAAATAAAAATTTTTCCTTTTAAAAATCCAGATAAAATCCTATCCATGTCCTGCCTAGCTGGTTTGACTCTTGTTCATTTCCTCCCAAAAGCTTGCCATGAAAAAGGAAAAAAAATTGAAGAAATGAAATATACATATATAATAGATACATACAAATATTTCTCAGAGCCAAATTTTTCCAGTTATATGGCAATCTCCCAGGTATAAGCAATTTTTTAAAATTTGCATTTATTTGTTTGTTTGTTTATTTTTTTAATTTAAATATTTTATTTTTTTAGAAAAATTTTCCATGGCATTCTCAGTCACAAAGTAAAAGAGCACTATTGCAAGGGGATTAAGCCAGGAATCCAAAGGATGCGTGTTCAAGCCTTACCTTTGACACTTTACTAGCTATATTAGTCTGGGTAAGTCACTCCCAGTGCCCTAGGCAGCGTTTGAAGACTATAAATTCAGAGAGGGGTTGCCAGTCTTTATTGGCTAAACAATTTCCTCACTCGGAGCTGACATTATTAGTGCAGAACAAATCCCCACTTACATACATTACATGAACACTAGGATTCACTCAATCATTCCCCTGTTGCTGATAGCATATTGTTTCAAGCTTTTTTTCATTGCAGATAATGTCGTAGTAAGAATTTTGGAATCTGGGGTCAGCCAAACTCACTTGAAGGTCATCCCTTAGACAGCTACTTAAATTTTTCCCTTATTTAAATTTTTCCTGAGTCTTTGGTGATCTGGGGAGAGATGGGTTTGGATGTTCTCTCATTAATTATTAAAATTTCAACATAACTGTCAATCAACCACGCACAGAGCCCCCATCCCAACTCATCAAAATTATCTATCTGGTAAACATGAAAAAAATTACTTTCCCAGTGGTAGTTACTCTTTTCTCTCAATAATTTCATTCCCTTGATTGCCTGAATCGAATGGATATTAAAGTCACTGAATGTACAATTTATTAACAATGAATTCTCAATAATGAAACAAAGATGCTGATAACTATTTATACATTTTTTTTTACTGTGAGAAAGATCATAAACAAATCATCCCATGCCCTCACTTAAATGAAACATGTCTTCTCCTCTGAGAGCACAGCCTCACACCATTTAGTACATTCAGGATAACAAATAAAATCTATTCACAAAAATATTTTTCATTCTTCTTGCAAAATAAAGGTTACAATAGTTTTATAAAGCAAGAAGCTATCTCCATCTTGTTTCTCTGTCTTCTCCAGTTTATTTCTAGTCTTGATAAGAAAAACAGTCTCTTCAGTCTCTCTCGACCATTCACTCTAGTCTCTCTCTAGACTCATTATTCACAAAATTATCTTTATAATATTTCCTCATAAAATAATAGTTATGACGGTTCCAACTAGAAAGAAGTTTTTCCTTGCCTTTACTCTATCTGTCTTCTCCACAGTTTATCTCACAGATGGTCATAGATCAAAGTCAGATTCTCTCATACTTTCTCTGACTCTGTAATCAAAAACATCTCCTAGAATGACAATTACAACATTAACTTCCTTTCCTTTTGTCAAAGAAACAAAAACACTTTCTATAAATTCTATAGGAGAAGCTTTTGAGATAAACATTACAATGCTAGTTTAAAAATTTCAATTAAATAAGTAGAAAGCTTTATTTAGGGTGATGTAGAGGTGATAATTAGAATTTGAAAGCTAATTCTATAAAATAAGAAACAATATAAATACAAGACATAGATTGGAAAATATTTATGAAAAAAGGACCAATAAAAAAATCTCAACGTCATATAAGGAATTATTAAAATTTACAAAGGTAAATTCCAGTCTATAATGGAGAAATGGGCAAAAGAGAAAAGCAAATTCTTAGTAATTCCTTTTAAAATGATGAACCTCACTAATAATCAAGATGTACAAATTAAAACAACTTTAAGGTACCACCTCAGATCCCATCAAACTGGCAAAAAAATGTAATTAAAAGAAATGAAACTCAATGTTGGTAGAGTTGTAGAGGAACAAGTACATAATTCATTGCTTTTTTTTAAATGATTTTTAAAATGAGCAGAATCTTTTTTTGAAGGCAATCTGGCAGGTTTTTAATGAAAATTACAAAAATAATAATCCCCTTTGATCTGATAATCCTATTGTTTAGAATAGACCAGGAAAGTATTATAAAAAACAAATAAAAATTGAGCCCCCTGTTCAAAAAATCACTTTTCAGTAAAGCATCCCTGTGAGCAGTTTTCATCATGGCCAGGTCTAAAATCTAGAGCCAAATGCCTAAAGACAAATAAATTACCCAGGGGACTACTCAGACCATGAAAATGTACCCAAATAAAGTACCACTGTAGTAACATGAAAGTATAGGGGCAACCAGAAGGATAAAAGTCTCACAGATCCATCTATGGTCTTTACCAGAGGAATATTCTCCCATGAATCCAAGGGAATGTAGCTTTTCAGTGAATACTCATTCAAAACAAGGAAATGAGATAATAAAAATAACAGTGTTTATATGGTATTAGAGATTTTATGACATTTTACAATATTTTTCTCTTTTTTGATCCTCACAACAACCCCAGGAGGTAGACGCTATTGTGATCCTCATTTGACAGATAAGGAAACTAAGACCCAGGATTTGTCCCAGGTCACACATCCTGTAAATGAAATTGTAATTGAACTCAGTTCTTTCTAACTCCAGGTCCAGTGATCTATATACTATGTCATCTAAATATCTAAGATTGGGCCACTGGGTCATTGGGTGCTCTTTGTCATGGATAGGAGTGGCAAGACCATGGCACAGTCCTAAATCTCTTTCAGTGGGTCTGTTGTAACATTTCCCTATGGGTAGCATAGGACTTGTCTCAAGCTAAATTAATATTTACATTTTCAGGTCTTTTCTCTTCTTCTCACCCATTACCTTCAGTTAAATATGCATTGTTCACATTTCAAAGCCAACAAATATTGTAAAAAGATAAGCATGATGTCTTGCTAAGATATCTGATAACCAGCTGGGTTTCCAAAGCAGAAAACTGATGGACAAACTTGGCCTGGCTGCCAAGTAGAATGACCAGTCACTCCCTCCATGGTTATTTGCTTTTTCCCTTATTTCCAGTTCATTCCAAATGGCCAGGGATCACACCAACACAAGCCAGTCAAGAGCTACGGTGCATTGAATCACCTCTGCCAAACTCTATGTTTGCTGGAATTCCCTGTCAGTCAGTGAGTGAACCAGTATTTATTAAGTGCTGTATTTAGTAAGTATTTATTAAGAATTCAAATAAGTGATGACCCTAGTGATGGAGAGTGGTAGAAAGATCACCAAACTTGGATTCAAAAAGCCTTAATTCAAGTTCCAATTCTGCCTCTTCTTTTACTGGCTCTGTGACCTTGAACAACTTACTTCAATAGCCTGAGTCCCAGTCTCCTAGTCTCTAAAATGAATATTTTGGACTAGATAGTCCCTGAGGTCCTTCTGGCATTGTGGTCTGTGAGTCTAAACCTATCAACCCACTAGCTCTT
This sequence comes from Gracilinanus agilis, assembly GCF_016433145.1. Classification (NCBI taxonomy): domain Eukaryota; kingdom Metazoa; phylum Chordata; class Mammalia; order Didelphimorphia; family Didelphidae; genus Gracilinanus; species Gracilinanus agilis. The sequence continues at coordinate 186,163,097 of NC_058133.1, forward strand.
TCAGATCTCAAAATAATTAAGATTCAGTAGAATAACTACATTGTGTTCTAAACCCAAGATTTACAGATTATCTCTTTTCAAAAAAGCACATTGAGGGGGCAGCTGGGTAGCTCAGTGGTTTGAGAGTCAGGCCTAAAGAAGGGAGTCCTAGGTTCAAATCTGGCCACAGACACTTCCCAGCTGTGTGACCCTGGGCAACTCACTTGACCCCCATAGCCCACCCTTACCACTCTTCCACTGAGGAGCCAATACACAGAAGTTAAGGGTTTGAAAAAAAATGGATCTCAGTGTCAGAAAATGATTATTAAAAAAGCACATTGAGTAGAATTGTTAGTCACTACTATTAGAGTAGTGGAGTAAGTGGTATATTAGAGGTAATGAGTGACCCAGTGAAAAAACAATGGTTCTAGAATCAAAGCATGAGGGTTTAGATCCCAACTCTAACTCTTTTTTTAAATTTTTATTTAATTAATTGATTTAGAATATTTTTCCATGGCTACATGATTCATGTTCTTTCCCTCCCCTTCTCCTACCCACCTCCCATAGCCAACGCACAATTCTACTGGGTTTTGCATATGTCATTGATCAAGAGACCTATTTCCATATTATTATTATTTGCATTAGGGTGATCATTTAGCGTCAATATCCCCAATTATATCGCCATCGACCCATGTGATCAAGCAGTTGTTTTTCTTCTCTGTTTCTAGTCCCACAGTTCTTTCTCTGGATGTGGGATAGCGTTCTTTCTCATAAGTCCCTCAGAATTATCCTGGATCATTTCATTGCTGCTAGTACATAAGTCCATTACATTTGATTATGCCACAGTGTATCCATCTCTGTGTATTAGTTTCTCCTGGTTCTGCTCCTTTCACTCTGCATCAATTCCTGGAGGTCTTTCCAGTTCACATGGAATTCCTCCAGTTCATTATTCCTTTGAGCACAACAGTATTCCATCACCAGCATATACCACAACTTGTTTGGCCATTCCCCAATTGAAGGGCATTCCCTCATTTTCCAATTTTTTGCCATCACAAAGGGCGTGGCTATAAATATTTTTGTACAAGTCTTTTTCCTTATTATTTCTTTGGGGTATAAACCCAGCAGTGGTATGGCTGGATCAAAAGGCAGATAATCTTTTAAAGCCCTTATCAACTCTAACTCTTATTACCATTTTGATCTTTACCACATGTGTGAAATAATTTGACACCTATGCTTATTTCCAATCAATATTATTCAGTGCAGTGTGATTTTCATAAGGGATGTGATCAATTCTTTTATTTCTGTCCCTTAATATATTTATAGTTAGGGTAGTTTCATCAACTAATGTGAACCAATACATTTTGCTTTAGTTAAGTTAAAAAGATTCCTGTTTTTATCAGATCTTTTAGGCTAAGAGTCATGAGCACACACTTGCTTAACCACAAAACTGTCCTAGCTAGAGGACCTCCACCCATGTGACTTGATGAGTAAGTGCCCGGATGGGGAAGGACATTTCCAGATAGCCAGGCCAGCCCTCCACCCTCTGGAGTTTTCCCTGTTACTCAGCCTGTGGAGATTCCATTGCCCATCATATGACTCTTTAGTCAACAATGGAAGTAGATCCTGCCCATCCAATTGGGGAGATGACTTGTCTTGCCTCTCTTGTGACCACTTGCAGAAAATCCCCTAGTTATTTTAGGAGCCCCTTGACCCTTTATCATTTCCCTTTTGCCCAACTAGGGGTGGTATTCTATCCACCTATTCTTACTCAGCCTTGGGTAGAGATCTGCCCATCTGTTACTCTGTGACCATTAAAGTGTCGGAGGGATCACCAATGAAATTTTGTATCTTATTCTGTACCATATGGATCATCTATGAAATATAGCTTACAAAAATCTATACTGGAGAGGAAAGGGGCATTTCAGATCATGCAGAAGATCTGAGGTCCTATTGATAAAAGGAGGCCTTTAGTAAATTAAACAAATAATTAAACATATTACTGATTGATTGAGTAATTAATAACTATTGTCTAGGAGCTCTGCCTCAGTTGTTTTATTGCAGATTGGAATGATTTTTTTCCACGACACACATCACTTAACTTCTTTGGGCCTCAGTTTCCTAATAAGTACATATGGTATTTGATTAGTTAACCTCTGAGGTCTTTTGTAATTTTGGGTCTATGATCAAACTACACATTGATGCCATGGAATAGATGGTAATATCAAAGGTCTACAGGTTAGTTTAGAACTAGAAGGGATTGGGGGGCATCAAGTCCAACCCCCTCATTTCATAAATGAGAGAACTGAAGCACTGAGAGATTAGGTGGCTTGTTAAACAGCTAGTAGATATTAGAGTTGGGATTTGAACACACATCTTCCTGACCCCAAGTCTAATTCTCTATTCACTCTACCATGTTGCCTCTCTCTTAGATCCAAACAGAAAATGACTTCCCTGTTACCTGAAGAAATTAAGTCCAGTTACCTATCTCTTGGCATTACACTCATGTTCTCAAAGATTGGAAGAGGCCTTCAAGATCATCTAAGTCTGACCTCATTACAGAGGTGAAAACTGTTATAGGGAGTTATCAGCTCCTCCCATACTTGATAATGTAATGGGAACCATGATGGATTTCACTATTCTACAAATGAAAAAATATAATGAAGTGTCCTAATTCCCACCTTTCTTTGATATCATTATTATCACTGGTAACTGATTAGTGATACCTGAGTCTTAATCTTTTACCCTTCTTGACAGAACCCTGATAGGAATCATATACCTTCTTTTGCATGGAGAGGAAAATGGTGAACTAACCTGACATTCCCCCATCTTGCTCTTACCAGCACAGGAAAAATGCCCAATGAGTCATTGGACTGAAAGATAACTTCCTATGACAAATAGGGGACAGGATCCTCAAAATTGTGAATCCCCAAAAGCCAAGTGGACCAATATGACCTATTAAACAATTAGAAAAAAATATTTTAAATATGGCAGCATAAAGGAGAGGGGAGGGGAAGGAGAACCAGCTAAATGGATAACAGTCACAAAATTAAATCTCAGGTAACGAAGTGTTAATATGATAACAAGATGTTAGTACTCAATGATCCTTTTATAAAATGTGAAAAATTCTTTCTCTTTTTGATTGACTCCATTTTCAAGCATGGAGTCAGGTAGTTGGAGAGTTGGATTTGACATCATATATTGAAATTATACAGAGAGAGATAAAGGGCAGGGGTTTTCTTTTTTTTTTTTACAATAGCAAATTCAAAGCCACAATGAATAAATCACGTTCTCTTCACCTGGATAGGGTCCATCTGACTTCCTTTGTTCCAAATGGACTTCTTCCTGGCAGTGTTTCTAATGGGACGCCAATGCATTATCTACAAGTAGATGCAAAAGAGGAAACATACTGAGCACATAACACAGGTTGATCAAAAGTGGTTAGGCATTGCTTTTGGAATTCTGCTCTTAGATGGAGCTTTCTGTTTCTCTTTCGTGCCTGCCATCATTGCTATCCCAACCCAATGCTTCTTACCTCCCCTCACTACTCAAAAACAGGAACCTAGCAGCTCAGCTCCTACTGTTTCTCTCTTTGCCTGTGGACCACTCTTCAGTAGGGAGTAGGGTGCCTTTCTGCCAAGCTTCCCCTCTAACTAGTAGCAAGAAATTGAAAGCAAATACTCATTTTTCCTTCCAGGTAAACTTGAGGGAATAGCAAAACCCTAGCTTTGGTAGCATCTCTCTCTCTCTCTCTCTCTCTCTCTCTCTCTCTCTCTCTCTCTCTGTTTTCTCTCTCTTTCCCTCTCTCCCTGTTCTTTATCCCTTTCTTTCTCTCTTCCCACCTCCCTCTTTATCCCTTTCTCTCTCTCCCCTTCTTTATCTTTCCCTCTCTCTAGCTCTCTCTCTCTCTGGCTTTCATAAGTTAGAGCAAACTAAAATTAGAAAAAATATTTAACCATATAATTAATATAGAACATGCTCCTTACAATGCATTTCCATTAAGTTTTCTTAAAATTAATTGATATTTGATGTAGTGATATCTTTAATTTGGGTAGCTGAGTTGAGCAGTGGATAGCAGAAGGACCCAAGTTCAAATCTGACCTCAGACACTTACTAGCTCTGTGATCCTGTCCAAGTCACTTAATCCTGTTTGCTTCAGTTTCTTCATCTGTAAAATTAGTCAGAGAAGGAAATGACAAACCACTCCAGTATCTTCACCAAGAAAACCCCAAATAGTGTCACAAAGAATCTGAAACAACAGAACCACAATCTTTCATTCTAAGCTTGATATGAACTAAGCATTCTCTTTGGATGAATAATTATGAATATTATATTTCTTGAAATTGTGGAAGTGGGATAGGAAATATTAGGGAATTTTTCAAGAATATGACACCTATGATTTCATTGGTATAAAGAATTTTTATCCAGGAAATTTCATCTATCAATGTATATCTGAAACTATTCTGAACCTTAGTTTTAGAAAACTTCCTAGGCTTCAGACTGAGACATACCTGTTTCGGTTATAACCAAATTTTTTTGGTTTACTATATATATTCCTGACAAGGGCTTGGCTTGGCTTGGCTTTTTCAAAGCAGGTAGAGGTGAGGAAATCGGGTTTTTTTTGTTCATTGAAAAATATTAATTAAGTTTTTTCTAACAAAAAGAAAGCTTAGAGCATTGAAAGATTGAATTATTTGCCCAGGGTCACACAGACAAGATACATCAGAGGTAAGGCTTGATCCCAGGACAGCTAGGCTAACTCTCCATCCACTAGATCACACTGTTTCTCCAGCTATTTTTATTAGGCAAATTTTTTTTGGTACAAAAAGAATGCTATTGAGAATTTCTCCCGTTATAAGATAAGGATTTTTATTTCTATTACATAGAAGCTATTATTGATAGGTCTGTGTGTTGTTGGAGCTAATGATTCCCTAATGGTCTGTGTGCTTGGCTTTTCAGCATATGCTAGACTATTAGGCTTGCTCCTAAGCTAAGAATTCCCTTATAGTTTTGTGGGGATAACTTTTTCTGGCATGTTAAAGCCACAACATTTAATAAATACTTATTGGATTTGATTGAGCCTAGTTGTACTGCTTTGCATTGAATTAAATATGATTTAATGCTCCCTCTGGGTAGGTTGGAAGAAGGCAGGGGAAAAGACAGAAACAAAGGCAGGCAGATGGTGACAGAGACAGAGATAGAAAGACAGAGTGACAGTGGCAGAAGGAAGCTAGCCAGCTCAGTGGATTGAGAGTCAGGCCTAGAAACTGGAGGTTCTGGGTTCAAATCTGATCTCAGACACTTCATAGCTGTGTGACCCTGGGCAAGTCACTTAACCCCCATTGCCTAGCCCTGACTGCTCTTTTGCCTTGGAACTAATACACAATATTGATTCTAAGATGGAAAGTAAGGTTTTAAAAAAAGGGAAGGAGGCAGAAACAGAGAGCCAAAAGCAAATAAAGATAGAGACATGGCCAGAGACAGAAACAGAGAGACAGTGATGGGCAAGGACGGTGGAAGACAGATACAGAAAAACAGGTAGTGACAAAAGACAGACAAGGACAGAGTCAGATTTCTTTTCTTTTTATTTTATTAATTAATTTATTCATTTATTACATATATATATTACATTAAAATTCCCAGGTATCTCCCACCTTCCCTCCCTTCCCCACATTAGAGGAGGTATCATTTAACAAAAACATATATACATATATATGTAATTATGTCTTATTTATTTCAATTTTTCAGTTCCTTCTCTGGAGGTGGGCATACACAAGTAATTCTTCAAATAAAACTTCTATTGCCGTATATAATATTCTCTTGGTTTTACTGGCTTTGGTCTTCATAATTTCATACAGGTCATTCCATGTTTTTTCTAAAACTAACCTGTTCATCATTTCTTACAGCACAGAAGTCTTCTAACACAATCATATGCCACAATTTGTTTATCCATGTCCCAATTTATGGGCATTCCTTCAATTTCCATTTCTTTGCCACCACAAAGAGAGTCACAAATACTACAATTTTTAATAAATATTTTAGAACATATAGGTTCTTTTCCTTTTTCCCTGATCATCTTAGGAAATAAGCCTAATAGTGATATTAGGTCAAAAAACATACACAGTTTTATATTTCTTCAGGCATAATTCCACGTTGAAGAGTGTCAGATTTCTACAAAATTCCTTGGACATGAGGGAATGTGTCACAGTAGACAAAGGTCTGGGCCTGAAGTCAGGAAAGAAGTGTAATTGAAATCCTCTCTCTGATATCTATGTTGTGACTTTGAGAGAGCCATTTAACCTCTCTGCTCCTCAGTTTCCTCATCCATAAAGTGGGGATACTAATACTCACACTCTCTACCCCATACTTGTGCTGTAAAGATTATATGAAATGCTGTACATGAAGGAATTTGCAAACTCCAAAGGAATATGTAAGGATCAGCCATCATTGACTATTCTAGAAACCTAAATTTTCTTTTTCTTTTTAGTCCAGTTGTGATTTCATCCATATAGAGAACTCCGGCAAGGAAACTACCAAGCAAAGACAAATCAGCAACTATTCCGCAGCTTGCTTTCATTGATAGTTGCCTGGGAAAGGAAAGGGAAGGAAACAAGCATTTATTAAACATCTACAATGTGCCAGGCACTGTGAGAAGTGCATTGCAAATATCTCTCATTTGATCGTGGGTTCAAGGCAGGCAAGTGCTGGAGTCAGCTCTAAGTGGCCAAAAGTCGAGTTTTCAGTGTAGGTATTTATATCTCAGAATTCCGTTATTGTTACAAATCAGTGCCTCATATTTGGTTGATTTCTAGACTTGAGGAAGTATAAGGGGGCACCTAGGTGGCTCAGTGGATAGAGCACCACGCCTGGAAAGACAGGAGGATCTGGATTCGAATTTGACCTCAGACACTTCCTAGCTGTGTGACTCTGGGCAAGTCACTTAAACCCCATTGCCAAACCTTCACCACTCTTCTGCCTTAGAATTGCTTCTGTCTTAGCATTGATTCCAAGAGGAAAGATAAGGGTTAAAAAAAGTGTAAATAATACAGATTAAGCTTTTTCCTCAGGGATGCTGGTCATTAAACATTTATCAGCAGGTTCTTGGACTGTGCCTGGGACACTAAGAGATGACTTGCTTTGCCAGGAGTTCCTTGGTCATAATAGCAGAGGGAAGAGAAGACAATGGAAGACTCAAATCTAGTTCCTGACTCAGAGTAGTTCTCCATCTGATTATATCATATTACATTTTTTTAGTCACACTGGATTTTCGAGTAAGAAAATTCTATTTGAGATAAAAGCAAAAAATTGTAGTGTCCACATTTGACCTCTAAAGATGACCCCCAATTTTTATGCATCTCAATTTTACCTGATTTTTGGAAGCCACTTGACCCAGTTAGTTAAAGCCTGGTATTAATGAGGATGAGGTCATGGGTGCCATGTCCATAATGGCCATACAGCTTTGCATGGAGAAATGCCATAGGGAAAATCAATGTCCCTGAGCTATACTCTGCAGCCTGATGTGAATCACAGAATCTTGACTTCGGAGCCAAGGAAGAAATTAAAGGGCAGAATTAAGAGTTAGTCATCCTGCCGTATTTGCTTTTGTTTTTCTGTCCCCACAATTTGGCACATAGTTAGTACTTTATAAGGAAGTACTTATTAGTCCTTATGAATAAGCCCTTACTTTTTTAAGTACTTCCTTAAAGTAAGTACTTTGTGCCAAGTCTGGGGGACACAAATAAAAAAGCAGAAATGGTAGGACTACAAACATTAACTCTGATCTTTAATTGACTAGCAATTTATGGAAGGCAACACCTAAATAAAGTACTTACCCATGAAGTACTTACAAATAAGTTCTTGACTAATTAATAAGTATTTGTTCATTGTTTTTGTCCAATCATGTCTGCCTCTTCATGATCTGCCATGGACCTTACTGTCCATGGCAAAAATACTGAAATGGTTTGCCATTTCCTCCTCTAGCAGATTGAGGCAAATTGAGGTTAAGTGATTTGTCCAGGGTCACATAGCTAGTAAGTATCTGAGATCAGATCTGAACTCAGGTCTTCCTCCCCCAAGGCCCAGGTTCTATCCACTAGCCTTTTATATCTAGCCTTTTGTAAGTAATAAATAAATACTAATTAAGTACTTACTTAAGTATTAAGTACTTAAGATAACACAACTAATTAAATAAGTATCATGCTGGGGACACCAAATTAAAGCAAAAATGGTAAGATTGCCAACCCTAATTCTGGTCTTTAATTGATTAGTAATTTATGGGAGGTAGTGCTTTCTTAAAGCAAATAGTTAATTTTTTAAAAATTCATTCATTCTCATTTTATAGAAAAGGAGGCTGAGACCAAGAAAGAAGAAATGATGTGCCCATTGTGTTACATAGGTAGCAAATAGCAGTCAAATTTTGAAACTGGTTCCTTATATTCAAATCAAGCTCTTTTTGCTCTGTATGAGCATAAATCACTAATGGCAAGACACAGCAAGCAGTAGAGTATGAGTGACTCAGCACCTATTCCACCACCATTACTCCATCCTCCCCTTACTAGAAAAACACCACCAAGTTTTTGTCTCCTTGACAGAAGGTCAATGGCCTCACCTTCCCCAATGTATAGGATGTCTTCTTTATTTTAAGCACCTGCCTATATTCCCCAGGTTGCTATTCCAAGAAACCAAGAATCATTGGGCATTAAAAATAAACTGCCAACAGAATGCAACATACTGTCTGTGAGCCGCTTTTGCACAGCCTTTGTTCAGTCCAGCTTGTTCCCTAAAGTCCCTCTCTCCTTCCAGAATACCAGATGCACTCTGGTCACCAGAGTTCATTCTCAGTAATATCTCACATCAGAAAAAGAAAGACAGTTTCTGAAACTGAGCACAGGCACGCATCTGAAACTATGGCAACCTAAAAGACTTCTACCTTTGTGTCCCAATTAAAATTGTTTTGTTGGTTGCTAATTGGGGTGTTTGGTATACAAAGCGAATGCCTCAAAGCAGTCAAAGACACTTGAAGTGTCCTGCTCAGACAAATTGGTATTTTCAGCACAAGCAGCTAACTCATCCCTAAAACCAGTCTGTCCATCTGAAGAGCAAGGTAATAGAAAGCAATAGACTATCCAGATCTTTTTTTTTTCTTTTTCAAAGGTTCTTTTTCAGACCTAGCAGATGTGTGGAGCAGATAGTGTTTGACAGGTGAGCAAAGCTAGTTATTCCCTCTTGGATGAATTCTCAACTAGGCAGCAACTCTCTTTTCTCAGTACCTCCCTTAGGCTTGACTTTGTCTCTAGCCAGTGGGTTCAGTTCCACCCCTTAGAAGAAAGGTTTTCCTTTCAAACCTACAGGTGAAAAACAATGAATTTAGGAGGGATGTAAAACAATTGACTGAAAGAAGTTGTTCTTGCTTATAAGCCTCTTCCTATCAGGAGTGATGACTCATGTGCACCAAGGTTTTGGTCTGGATTGAAATATTTGTTCTCTGTTCTGATGAAGTTATAAAAAATATACATATGTAAAATTGCTTTTGTTCACTCAAAACCCCCAATTTTTCCAGGGAAGATGTCAGTAGCAACAAAACCTATCCTTTTCCCAGCACCGACTGCATTTACCCAAAGGAATTACATAGTAATGCAAATAGTGTGACCACATTGCCTTAGAAAATAAGAGGATAGAGGGCAGCTGAGTGGCTCAGTGGATTGAGAACCAAGTCCAGACCTGAGAGGTACTGGGTTCAAATTTGACCTCAGACACTTCCCAGCAGTGTGACCCTGGGCAAGTCACTTAACCCCCATTGTCTAGCCCTTACCACTCTTCTGCCTTTAGAACCAATACCCAGTATTATTTCTAAGATGGAAGGTAAGGGTTTAAAAATATAAAATAAAATAAAATAAGAGGATGGAAGGGAATTCAAGGACAGAAGAAACTAAGTTCTTGAAAAAATAAATGGTGAAATGAAATAAAAGTGTAAGAATCATAATTTCATTCAAAGTGACCATAAAATTAAACATAATAAAAAGAGATAATCAGAAAGTCTACATTTTGCTAAGATGATGAACCAATATCAACAGTTAATATATTTGCACCAAATGCTATAGCATATAGCGTTTTTTAAAGTTTGTCAAATTGTAGAGAGAAATAGATAACAAAAGTATAATAATAGGGGACTTAATATTCCTTTGAGAACTAGACAAGTCTAACAAAAACATAAACAAGTCAGAAATTAAGGACCAGAAAAGAATTTTAGAAAAATTGGAGATAAAACTCTCTGGAAAATATCTAATGAGAAAGGAAAGATATTTATACAATTCTCATATGTGTGGGACATCTTTACAATAACTGACCATGTATTGGAGCATAAAAATGAACAAAGAAAAGTAGAAATATTAAACATACTGACTATAATACAATAAAACTATAGTCTATAAAAGGCTTTGAAAATTATTTAAAGTTAATCAAATACAAATTAAATCCTAAAGAGTTGATAGTTTAAAAAATAATTCATGGAAACAATAGAAAATTTGATAAAATAAAAATAAAATGCAGCTAAAGCAATAAATTACTGGAAATACTTTCATCAACAACAGTTTTGACCATGTTGAGTTTGAGAAAACTCCAAGATATCCCAGTTTGAAATGCTCAATAGGCAATACAGGACTAAAAGTCAATAGAGATACTCAGAGTGAAGGGGTGTGTGTGTGTGTGTGTGTGTGTGTGTGTGTGTGTGTGTGTGTGTGTGTGTGACAGACAGACAGACAGACAGACAGGGACAGACAGGGACAGAGACAGAGACAAAGACAGAGATAGAGACAAACAGTGTTTTCAGGGAGAAGAGAAGAGGACCTGAGACAACCTTGGAGATCACTCACAGCTAGGGTCTATGATATGGATAATAAACCAGCAAAGGAGACTTGAAAGGAGTTATCAAAACAGGAAGAAAAACCAAGAAGTCTCAGTATCACAAAAAACCCAGAGAAAATATTCAAAAGGACAGAGAATTCATCAATGCCAAATATATCAGCTAGGGTGAGATAGAGGAGGACTGAGGAAAAAAATCAGAAATGAATGGTAATTTGGGAGAGTAGTTTCCATTCAAAGATAAAGTCAGAAGCTAGATTACCTAGTGCTGAGGACTGAGTGAATAGAAAGAAAGAAGAGGGAAGGATAGGCAGGTTTTTTAGGCATTTGGCTGAAAGGGGGAGGAAAATATAGAATGATAGCTTGAGGGGATTGTAAAGCCTAGTGGAGGTTTTTTTTTAAGGATAGGGAAACTTTTAGTATGTTTGAAGGCATTAGGGAAAGAAATCATAGAATGAACATTGAAGAAAGGGCATGATTGAGGCTGCCATCTGCTAGAGAAGACAGGAGTGAATATGAAGGGTTTTGCTTTGGAAAGGTGAAGGGCTACCTCTTTGTCAGAGACAGGGGAAAAGAAGAAGGAGTAGGAAATTATGTCAATGGGTTTTGAAATGAAGAAAATGGGAGAAAAGAACACTCAGTCTGAATGGCTTCGATTTTCTTAGTGATATGAAGGATCCTCAGCTAAGGAGGTAGAGGAAGTGTTTAGTGGAAGTATGGGAAATTTGTGGAGGGAAAAGAAGGTTTGGCATAGTGTCTGTGGGAAATGAGACAGGTAATCAATCAGGGAGGAATATCAAGACTACCTTGCTACAATGAAGACCCAGTTGAAGCCACATAACATGAATTTGTAATGTACTCAGTCATTTTTAAAGAGTAAGTATAGATTTTTCTTATAGTGTATTAAGTGGTTACAGGAGATAATGAGATACTTCCTTCCTTCTAGGTAAAGCTATAGCTTGAGACATCTCCTGCTACTACATGCATAGGGTTTATGCCTGTTATCTTGCTATTGCTAGGGAAAAACTTAATTATGAACTTGACAAATATCAAGAAAAAAGAAGCTACAAAAAGAAAATAAACAGAAAATGACAAATTGTATATAAAGCTGTGATTCCCTATTTCATACATGCTGGGGTTTTCTTTAAGTATATATTAAATATCATAAGGTAGTGTGATACTCTACTACTCCACTTGCCCATTTTGTCCAATTGTGCAGTTTGGGCTTTGATTTTGGAATTTCCTTCCTATCTTGCCCAGGGTGGAAGTGCAGCAGTCACTGATAGGACTGATCCCAATGTTAGTTAGCACAGAAGCTTTACCCTGTTCTGTTTTTCTGATTTAGACCAATTTGTCCTTTGTGGAGCAGTCTGGTTGTCCTGAGCTCCTGGGGATTGAACATATTAGGGCTGGACTTGATGTGAAAACCTGATCTGCTTTAACCCTCCTTAAGCTGAGAGTTCCAGAACAAGTGTAGTCCAATCTCAACTTCACCCAGTGGCAGGGGTTATAGGCATGCCCAGTCTTTCTGCCAAGAAAGGGAAAGCTTGATTCATCATCAGTTGTCTGGTCATTTAATTGACCAGAGTCCTTAGGTACTTTATATATGTTATTTTCCTTTTGGGTCATAATCATGGTATAAATTGTTCTGGTTCTACTCTCTCCATTTTGCAGCAGTTCACATCAGTCTTCCCAGGTATCTCTGAATCTCTCCTTTTCAACATTTATTACTCCTTAAGAATATTCTATTATATTCATATAATATAATTCAGCCAGTCCCCAGTTCATGCAAACTCATTTTATTTCCAGTTGTTTGGGGTTTTTTTGTCTCAAAAACAATTGCTACTACGAAATATGGTCATCTGATTTCTTTGAGGTATAGAAAGCTCCCCCTTCAACTCTTCTCATTTCACATCCCTCTGACATTATCCTTCACCATCTATTCCATTACTCCATTCTCTGAAGAGTGCTATAGCCCTTCTTGCAAAGGTCTATCCCTCTATATGCACCCATCCCATTCCATCTTCTCCAATTTATTGCCCCACTACCATACGCAATCCTCGCTCTCTAGTAATGTTTTTCTTTGCTGCCCATAAACACACCTTTATCTCTTCCATGTTTAAGAAACCTCACTAGTTCCTGGTATCCCTTTTAGCTATTGTATTTTCTCCCTTTCTCAACTAAATTTCTGAAAAAAACTTATCTACACAACTTAGTGGAAGTGTCTTTCTTTATTTCTACTCCTACTCTCAAACCCTCTACATTCTGGTTTCCAACCTCAACTTAAACTTCCCTAAACCAAATTAAGAAGCATTTAATGAATTTAATAAATGCTTTTTAATGTGCCAGGCACTGTACTAAGCAATGGAGATTGTTGTTGTTGAATAATTTTCATCATTTCTGGCTCTTCCTGACCTCATTTGGAGTTTTCTTAGCAAAGATACTAGAGATGTTTGCCATTTCTTCTCTAGCTCATTTAATGGATGAAGAAACTAGGGAAGCAGAATTAAGTCACTTGCCCAGGGTCACACAACTATTAATTGTCTGAGGAAAGATTTAAACTCAGGAAGATGAGTTTTCCTGACATCAGGACTGGCACTCTATCCACTTTGCCCCCTAGTTAATCCAAGCACTGGAGACCAAAGGTAAAAGAAAAAATGATCCTATTCTAAAGATGATCAGTCTAACAATTCTCTACCAAGTTACCTCCTTAGAGTGCCAGTGGGACTGCAGGAGTGTCTGTGCTCAGACCAGAGTTTAGGTTAACTTCTACCACCCTTGCTTCTCAAGATTCTCCCCTGTAAGCATCTGAATAAATGTTAGTGCAGTCCAAGACTAGATGCACAAATTTACTTAGGTTTCTATCCAATCTTATTGGAAATTATTCAACCTAGAGTCCTTTTTAGATTTTTGTTGAAGTCTATTCAGGGGAGCTAACCTATTTTATGTCCTTTTACATCAACATCATACCAACAAGTCTTTCTTGCTATAATTTTTCTGACACAGAGGGGAGAAACCTTCACCTTTTTGATCACCTTTCCTAGAGAATGGCATATTTTATACCTGTATTTCTTTGCTGTATTTTTGTCCACTTGCCATACTTGGAGATCACCCAAAGCATTCTACTAAATGCACTTCTTTATTTTCTTTGACTTTCTTCTGATGATCTTCCATGAGTTCATGGATGAAGCTCAGATTGCAATTGCAGATGCCATATATTCATTCTTAATCTCTGCCATGAATTCCAGTTCTGCACTATTATTATTAATAATAACAATAATAGCAACTAGCATTTATATAACACATACTAAGTGCCAAGCATTGTAATAAGGGCTTTACAATGATTATCTCATTCGATCCTCATAACAATTCTGGAAGGGGTTATTTTCCTATTATCCCTGTTTTATAGATGAGGAAACTGAAGTAAATAGAGGTTAAGTGTTTTGTCCAAGGTCATACAACAGTCTTTTTGACTTCAGTCCCTGTGCTCTATCCATTGTGCCACCTAGCTGTCTCTATACCTCATTACCAACTTCCTGAAGAATATATGATTGGGAAGCATCTGGGTGACTCAGTGGAGTGAGAGCCAAGTCTAGAGACAGGAGATCCTATATTGAAACCTGGCCTTAGACACTTCCTAGCTGTGTGACCTTAGGCAAGTCACTTAACCCCCATTATCTAGCCCTTACTGCTCTTCTACCTTGGAACCAATACACAGTATTGATTCCAAGATAGAAGGTAAGGGTTAAAAAATATTTGATTGATTCATCATCATCTCAAACTTGATTTGTCCAAAACATAAGTCATTATATGTTCTCTAAAACGTATTAATTTTCCACATGCCCCCTCTCCTCTAAAGTCACCAATGTTCTTCCAGTCACATCAGATCACAACCTTGGCTCTTACCTCTCCCATATTTAATCATTCACCATCTCTTATTGGTTCTTCTTTCATAATATCTCTCATTTCCAAATTAGGACTCTAGACAAATATGTTCTGTTATTCACTGTGCCTCTAAAATAAAACAAAAACTCTTCTCTATAGTATTAAAAATCTTCCACAATCTACCTTTTTTTCCAAATAAACTCACAGATCTAGAATTCAAATGGACTTTAGAAGGCATTGAATACAACTCCCTCCCTTTATAGATGATGAAACTTAGGGAGAGAGGGGTTAACTTTCCAAGGGTCATACAGCTTATTAAGGGTCAAAAGTGATAGGATGAAAAAGGAAAATGATAAATGTTGAAGGAGATGTGAAAAAATGACAAACATGGAAATACATATTGCATGATAGCATGTGCATAACCTGTATCATATTACCTTCCATCTTTGGAAGTAGGGAGAAGAAGGGAAGGAGAGAGGAAGGATTACGAAATGTCAGAAAACAATTATTAAAAATTGTATCAACGTGTTAAAAAATTAAAATGTAAAAAAGGGGTTTAAAGTGGAATTTGACCACCAGGTCTAACACCCTAACCATTGTAATAATTAAAATGGGTTTGACAAATAAAAGACTTTTTAAAAGTTGTGGTCGCCATTTATAATAACTAACAATTAAACTATGAGTATGTTAGTTAAGAGAGGGAAATGTGGGAAGGAGATAAGGAATTTTCTAGCCTACCACTCTAAGTATACTCCAAAGTAATCTACCTCACTCCCCCAACAAAGTTCCAGTCTCTGGTCAGAAGAGCAGGAGAGTCTTAGCCTCCAGGTTCCAATCTCCAGGTGGAAGTCTGCAAAAGTCTCTTCAACCCAAGCAAGTCACCAAAGCCAAACACCTCCAGCTGCCAAAGCTGAATCCAAGGCAGAATTGAATGCCTAATCAAGCTGAGCCACCACAAGACTAAGCCACCAAAAAACTCCCAGGGTCCCAGAGGCTCCCGCTTATATGAAGTTTTCTCTACCCATCAGCTCTTTTCATCACATCTCAGGAATCAATCACAGTCTCCCAATTTGCCTAGTACTGCCTTGGGGCAGAGGGTAGGATGCTTGTGGTATTTTAGGACGAGAACCTCCTTTTCTAGTAAAAGGTTCTTACTAGTTAAGTGTTAATGACGAAAGGCAGGTCACTCCAGGTTCTTGATTGACTAACTTAAAATAGACAAAGAAAGTTTAAATTCTCTTTCACACCATTACACCCCAATGCCTCTGTCTTCACATAGTGTACATTCCATAAAAATTAATTTATAAAGTATTTCTTGAACCCAACCAACCATTCTTCCTCTCCATCCTTTACACAGGCAGTTTTCTCATTCTGGTAGTACACTCCTTCTTCCTCTCTTGGAATTCCTGCTTTCTTCAAGTTCAGTTCTAGCACCAAAACTTCCTCCATGAACCTTTTTCTGGATTTCCAGTTATTAGGACTCTAAACCTCCTAAAATTATTTTGTATCTGTGTAGATGTGTGAAAGTTGAAAGCTAGTTCCTTGAGGATAGGGCTTGTTTCATTTTTTACTTTGTATCTCTGACATCCTATGTAGTAGAAAGTTAGTAAGCTTTTTTGGTGAATTAATTGAATTCTGCATTTGTTAATTTTTAAATGAGTTTTCCTACCAACAGATCACAAGCAACTAAGTTGATGTGGGATCCTTACCTAGTAAAATTTTAAAGGCCTGTTGCTTGAAGGGAAATGAGGGTGGCACAGTGGACAGAGCATTAGGCCTAGAGTCAGGAAGACCTGAATTCATATCTCACCTCTACACTTACTAGCTGAATGACCCTGGACAAGTCATTTAACCCTGTTTACCTCAGTTTCCTCACCTATAAAATGATCTAGAGAAGGAAATAGCAAATCACTCTAATATTTTTTTCAAGAAAAAAGTAAACAACAACATTGCTGCTTTAAAATGGTACTCAAGGGCAGAGCCAAGATGGTGTAGAAAGAACATAGACCCATTGGATCTCTCTACCAAATCACCCTCCAAAAAAACTCAGATATAACATCTCAGAACAACTTCTGGAGTAGCATAACCCACAAAAAGGCAAGACAAAGTAAATGTTCAGCCCTAAGCAACTTAGAAGACCAGTGTGAGGGTTCTAGTACACCAGAGTGGAATTAGAGCACAAAGCAACATGCCAAGACAGGTCCCAGCACTACAACAGGTTCTAGGCATAGTGGTTCCAGAGCTCTGGGACACAGCCAGTAATGGGGGTTGGACAGATTCCTAGAAGAAGATTACAGGGGTCCCTTTGCTGGCTCTGGGTGCAAAACTCTTGTTGTATTGCCCATATGCAGCTCCAGATAGCAGGTCTGGGATGAAGTCTCAGGGAGAGGAGGAGCCCTAGCACTTGTAGTTACAGTATGGCAGGAAATCCTAGTTACAGTACCAAGGAGGATCAGTGAATTAGAAAATTAGGGGATGTCTATCAATTGGAGAATGGCTGAGTAAGTTATAGTATATGATTGTAATGGAATACTACTGTGCTGTAAGAAATGATAAACAAGAGGAGTTCAGAAAATCCTGGAAAGGCTTACATGAACTGAACCTGAGTGAAATAAGCAGAACAAGGAGAACATTGTACACAGTGACAGGAATGTGGTACAATGAACAACTATGAATAACTTAGTTATTCTCAGTAATATAAAGATCCAAAACTATTGCAAATAACTCATGATAAAAAATGCCATCTGCTTCCAAAGAAAAAGAATTGATAGAGTATAAATCTAGATCATGGCAATTTTTTTCACTTTCTTAATTTTTCATTTGAATTTCCTTCCACAAAAGGATTAATATGAAAAAAAGTTTTACATGATTGCATGTGTAAAATCTATATGACATTGCTTACCTTCTAAAGAGACAAGGGTTGGGAGAGATGGAGAGGGAGGAAGGAAGTGAATTCAAGACTCAATAGTCTTTGAAAAATATTGGAAACTGTTTTTACATGTAATTAGGTGGGAAAACAAAAAAAAATATTTTTTAAATGGTACTCAACAGAATTGGAGCAAAAAGACAGAAATGTTTGGGCTAGCACCCATCTCTCTTCCCTATACAGCACTACAGTGGATTCTCAACAGAGAGGGGTATATTCTGATTGTGGTTCTCCCTTCCTTGCTCAGTTCAGTGATGATTATTCATGGCTTCTTCTAACTCCCTCATTTTTCCCCTGCTGATTTCAAAACTTCAGAGAGAAAAAACACATAACTTCCTACAAAAATGTTGGGACTCAGTCCAATCCAAAAAGCATTTTACTATCTCCCCCTCCCTTTACATTCCCCCACACTTTACAGTAGTGTCTTTAGTGGTGAATAGGGACAAAACAAGGCTGCCCCTGATCAGCTTATAAATTGGGTCTCCTCAAGATGTAGCCATTATTTTATAAAAACTCATACTTTCTTTGTAGATTTAATATTAGTACTATATTAGAAATTCTAGATTTAGGGGTGAAAAATCTAATGACTATGAGAAATAATCAGTTCGCAGAGAAAGAATAGCAAAGAGAAGGATAAAAAATTACCCTTTTACCATGTAAATTGGATTAGATAATCACAAATCTATCAAGTCCTTTTTAAGATCTCAGAGAACCCTAAAAGAATAGAAATTGCCCAAATCTCCAGAGGGTATTAGAAATGAAGGAATACAGAAGACTTAATCTGGTGGAAAAATTAAAGTTCCATCCTATCTAACTTTTTCCAGTGGATTGTAAACTTGTACTTTTTTCCAAAAGCCAGAGTGTTTCCTTAGAACCCTCAGATCATTGGTCTGTCTTCACCACCAAATCCCACTTTGTTGTCATTTAAAGGACACTTTTCTTGACTTGATAAGCAAAGTCTTTGAAGAAAACAATTTTAATTTTACATGACCAATATGGAAATATGTTTTGCATGGTCAGACATGTATAACAAAGATCAAATTTCTTACCATATAAGGGAGGGAAGAGAGAAAGGAGGAAGAGAGACAATTTCGATATTATAATTTCAGAACAACATATGTTAAAATTACTATTGTATTTAATTGGGAAGAAAGAATATTAAATTTTTTAATTTTTTAATCTTCCTGGCTCCACATTACAAGTCCTTCCAGTCAGTATCTTACAGAGTTGAATTTGATGCCCAGAGCCATTTCAAATTGGTTGTCCAGCCATCAAATTGGCTGGACTGATCTCCTAAGAAACCAGCCACCTACAGGATATAATTTCAAGGGTACCAGAAAGGCTCACCATTGTCCAAGAACCACCCACCTCTATAACCAGCAGGAGAAGTAGTTGATTGATGGCTGAGTTCTCACCTTCATAAAGTTATTATTCAGGAGTAACATTTTTAATCCCTGTCAGAAGAACTAATGCTCGTTGAAGCAGAGAAATCTTAAAGTTCTCTGAGTTTCAGTTTTCTCCTAAGTCAAAAGGACTAGATGACCTCTAAGGTTCCTTTACTGGTCTGACACTCCATGAGGCAATTCACAAATAAGTTCAAAAAAATTTGTCAGGACTTTTCCTAAAAGGAAGTTTCAATAAGCATAGAAGAAGGAACAAAGCATAAGACTTGTGTGACAGGAGAGGGACAGGATGGATAAGACAATGGAAAACAATACAGAAAAGAAGTTGGTGATGTTGAAAACAAACTTTGTCTATTGCATTCTACTGTTCAGTCAGCTTGCAAGCAAAGATGATCACTTCTACCTTCTCCTCACCTCACATTAGAAGGAGGAGTTAAATTGACCTTATCATACCTATCTAGTTGTAGAAAGGAAGAGCATCACTATTTCCCATACCAGAGCTAGAAGAGAAGCACAGATGGTTACATAGAAAAGGAATCAAGTTAATTCTGCCTGGTCCCAGAAGTCAAAAGTAAGAACAGTGGTTATAAAATATAGACTGGCTGATTTCTCTACTCAATGTAAGGAAAAAGAAAGGTTAATATCCATGGAGTCGAATCATGAAATAAATGAAAAGTGAGACCATTGGATGAGAAAATGGCTTACGGCCAAGACACACAATAAAGCCATAATTGGTACCTTCCCAAGCAGAAAAATGTTATTAAGAGAATTACATTGATCACAATGATTAATGCTGGAAACAAAGCTTTTTATCATCTAAAAAGGATTAGAAGAGTATATTCACACATACACACACACATAACACACATACACACACACACACACACACACACACACACACACACACACACACACACACAAGTTCCAGACTTGCAAAGGATAGTGAATCAAGGGGGAAACGCAAATAAAGAGGAATTGATTGGAAGGTCAGAAACCTGGAAAGAAAAAAAAAGACAAGAATGCTAAAAAAAAAAAAATTAATGCATCACAGGTAGAGTGGTGAATTGACCCAACCATCCTGGAAGGCAATTTGGAATTATGCCCAAAGGGCTTTAAAAATGCATGCCCTTTGATCCAATGATACCACTACTAGGTTTGTACCCCAAAGAGATAAAAAATGTTTGTACAAAAATATTTATAGCCGTGCTCTTTGTGATGGCAAAAAAAATTGGAAAATGAGGGGGTGTCCCTTGATTAGGGAATGGCTGAACAAATTGTGGTATATGATGGTGATGAAATACTATTGTACTATAAGGAATGATGAACTGCTTGATTTCTATAAAAACTAGAAGACCTCCATGAACTGATGCTGAGTGAAATGAGCAGAACCAGGAGAACACTGTACATAGTAACTGAAACATTATGGGATGATCAAAAGTAATAGACTTTGCTACTAACAGCAATGCAATGATCTGAGACAATTTGGAGGGACTTAAGAGAAAGAATGCTATCCACGTCAAGAGAAAGAACTGTGGGAGTAGAAACACAGAAGAAAAACATATGATTTATCACCTGTTTATATAAATACAGAATTTGGGGGTTTTGTTTTAAAAGATTACTCTATTATAAAAATTAATAATATGGAAATGAGTATTCAGTGATAATACATGTTATAACCCAGTGGAATTGATTGCCAGCTCCAAGAGGGGAAAGGGGAGAGAGAGAACATGAATCACTTAATCATGGAAAAACACGTTTAAATAATTTTTTACAGAGTAAAGTGCTAGTAAAAAATCACTCTAGTGGTCAATCTTTTAACTACGAGCCTCTCCATGCTTAATGTGGCTGATCCTAAGATGATAGTTTTGCATTGGTGCAAACCTTTCCAGTTTGGTAAGACCTAGAACATGTCAAGCTTCATAAGCATAGTTGAGTCCTAAGTTATGTTCTCTGAATCAATTTGGATATTTCCCAAATGACTTCTGAATACTCTTAGCTTGCCTGAGCCTCAATCCTTAAACAATAATTCCCTTTAAGAAATGCCACTAGCAGGGCAGCAAGGTGGTGCTTTTTTTAGAATTTAAATCTGGTCTCATATAATTACTAGTTGTGTCACCCTGAGTAAGTCATTTAATTATGTTTGCATCAGTTTCTTCATCTGTAAATTGAGCTAGAGAAGGAAATGGTAAACCACTCCAGTATCTTTGCTAAAAAAGGGCCAAAATGGGGTCATAGGGAATCAGAAAGAACTGAACAATAATAAGGTGACATTTATTCCTGTGCTGGGTCATTTGCCCCTTACTGATGATTTGCATTGTTAGTTTTTGTTTTATTCTTGAAAGGCAATATGACTTGGTGAAAAGAGTGCTGGATTGAGACTCAGGAAGATCAGGGTTCAAAATTCAACTCTGACACTAGTTACAGTGTCCCTTAAACTCTCTGAATCTTAGTTTCCTCCTCCATTAAGTAGAAATGTCAATACTTTTAGTACCTGCTTCACAAGGTTTTTGTGAGACTCAAATAAGTTATTGAATGAAAGAAAATCTTTATTTGCTTTAAAAATTCATTATTGTCACTTATTATTATTATTATTATTAACCTAGCCATGAAATACAGTTCTTAGTTGGGCATATTTATATCATTGCCTTCAGTATCTCTTACCCATGACAAAGATAAGCAATGATAATTCAGTACTTCAAATATCTAGGATTTTGTTGGTATGTGGTTTTATTTCACTGAAAAGGTACAGGCTTTTCCTCTGGGCTTCAGCTACAAGAGAAAGCATCATCCCCTCAAGGAGAGATATATATTTTGTCCTTCTCCCCTGACTTCCAGTCTTGCATCTACAATTGTCTTTCTTTTTTTAAAAACCCTTAACTTCTGTCTTAGAATCAATACTATGGATTGGTTCTAAGGCAAAAGAATTAGAAGAGCTAGGCAATGGGGGTTAAGTACTTGCCCAGGGTCACACAGCTAGGAAGTGCTGAGGTCAGATTTTAACCCAGGACATCCCATCTCTAGACCTGATTCTCATTCCACTGAACCACCTGGCTGCTCCCTCCAGTTGCCTTTCAGACTGAACATCCCCTATACATCTTAAACCCAACAGGTTCCTGAAACTAAACTCATTCTCTTTCCTCCAAATCCCTAACCCGCTATTATTGTTGAAGGCACCACCTTCATTCCAGTCAACAAGGCCCACAACCTAGGAGCCATCTCACCTTCCATATCCAAACTATTGCAAAATCAACCTTTGCAAAAAGGAGTATACATTCCCTTCTCTCCTCTGACACTGCCACTCCTCTGGTACAGGTCCTTATCTCCTCACTCCTAGATTATTATAATAAATTACTAGTGGGTCTGCCTGCCTTGAAACTCTCCCCACTCCATTTCGTCCTCCACTCATCTGTCAAATTGGTATTTCTATAGTTCAGATTTGATCATCTCTCCCTTCTTCCCCCCCCCCCC
>NC_058133.1:186185956-186219225 GCF_016433145.1 Gracilinanus agilis
GAAAGAAGGGAAGGGAAGGGAAGGGAAGGGAAGGGAAGGGAAGGGAAGGGAAGGAAGGAAGGAAGGAAGGAAGGAAGGAAGGAAGGAAGGAAGGAAGGAAGGAAGGAAGGAAGAAAATCCTAAGCTATGACCCTGATGTGCTATGGTCCATAGATTCACAAAGAGTCAGGTACAAATGAACAACTGAACAACAACACTAGCATCATCATTCATTCACTCACAGTCAGACACAATTGAAATGACAGAACAACAACACTGTTACAGCCTCCTCAGGCTCACCATGCCCTTCTCTGTTTCCCCAAATTTACAAAAGTATATGTCTACAAACACACACTCTAGTACCTCTCCTCTTTGCATAATAATACCTGGCAATTATCTAACACTGTAAGGTTTGCAGTGTGCTTTTCAAACATTATCTCATTTTATCCCCTGGAACATAGGTCCTCTTTTTATCCTCATTTTACAGACTTTCCCTGAATTTCACAACTAATATCTGAGGCTAGATTTGAACTCAGATTTTCTGGACTCTAGATCCAACTTTCTATCCACCATGTCCCCTAATTGCCTAAGTTTTATATAAATACACTCAAAGAGAAATGTCTACGGAGATCTCAAGAGCTACCTGCATGTTTAGCTTTTGAAGAGCTTATCCTCTTCTATAGGTCTAAGTTATTGTTCAGTCATGTCCTACTCTTTGTGATCCCAAGTCAGGTTTTCTTGGCAAAGATATTGGAGTGGTTTGCCATTTCTTTCTCCAGCTCATTTGACAGATAATGAAACTGAAGCAAATACTATTAAGTAACTTGCCCAGGGTCACGCAGCTAGTGAGTGTCTGAGGCTGGATTTGAACTCAGAAATGAGTCTCCCTACCTCCAGGAGCAGCACTGTAGCCACCATGCCATGCAGCTGCCCCTACAGCTCCAAGAGCCCTTGCCAAATGCCTCATAGTACAGTAAGGTCTTGGGATCTCTCCCAGGTACTACCTTTCCTTTACTGCATGGAAAATTAGGCATGGGATTTCCTGACATCTAATTCAGCGGGAGGCTGGGTTGCCATTTATCAGCCCTCAAGCCAAAACCATCAATTTAGTGAATCACTAGGGAAATGAAATGACATTCATTCAGTCAGTCACTAGTGTTTATTCAAAAAGTAGCCACAGATAGCCTGCTGGAACTCCGTAGGGAATACAAAGATAAATAGGACGGGGTCTCAGCCAACGTGGTGTCTTGTCCCTCACAATAAGGCAGCCAGCCATCCAGGTTGAGGGCCAGTTTATTTAGGTTCTCCAAACCCTACCATCAAGTAGAAATGGCAGAATCTCCACTCAGAAGCCACAGAGGCAGCTGAGGGAAATGGGAACATCAGATGCTTCATTGGAAAATATTTGGATGGAAATGAATGAAATAAAATTGGATAAAAATATTGATAAAAAATTATCAAAGACCACCAAAGTCTTAAGACAATCTCTACTTTGTCTCAGGACTAGTAGCAGCATATCTCCCCCTCAACTGAAAAGGTAATTCTCAAAGGAAAGCCAAGAAGGAGCAAAACCAAATTCCAAGAAAACCCTACAGCTCATTTTTCTGACAGTCGCAGTTGGTGACTTTTACCATAGAACTGACCGAGCATCAATTTATCCTGAGGGTTCTAGACCACATCCACCTCCCTTCGGCTCCCACTTAATGACTTGGAACTGTGCTATGAGCTAACCTTCACAGGTTATATAGGTCAGTCGATGAAATAGGGCACACATACATGGAAAATCAAGTACTGCAATATAAGAGACATCCAAAACAACATGTATTAGGTGCCAAACAAGTAATATAGAAAATCAGTGCCATTGAGAGGTCTAAGGTTCAAATCCTATCTTAATTGCATGGTACATATGACCATGAGCAAGTCCCTTACCTCTCAGGCTTTTTTTCTCCATCTATAAAATGGGGATAATAATACCTCCTTTCATATCTGGGGGGAAAGGAAGGGAATGTAAAAAGCATTTATTCTGTACCTACTTTGTTCCAGGCACTTTGCTAAGTATGTTATAAATATCTCAATTGATCCCCACAACAACAACAATCCTGTGAATAAATACTGTTATTTATGAGCATTTTACAGAGCAGGAAACCGAGGCATACAGCATTTAAGAGACTTTTCCAGAGTCATATAGCTAGTGTCTGAGTCCAGATTTGATCTCAGGTCTTCATAGCTCCAGGCCCAGTTCTCTATCCATTATATTATTGGGAGACTGAAATGACAACATAAATCACATTATAAACTATAAAAGGGCTTTATAAATATCTCTAAGTATTACTAGCCAGTATAATCTAGAACTTGGATCCTAGAGCAAGTCAATTCATTGCTCTAAGCCTCAGTTTCCCCATCTGTAAAAATGGGAAGAATAATAGACTGCAGAGAATAGTTATGAAAAAATCCATTCTAAACTTTTACGTGTCATATAAACATAAGCAGTTATTATTAGATGGTACTGAATCTTAGATTGCTGTTAAATGTATGTAAGTATAGAAGTCAGACTCATTTTCTTCTATTTATACCTGGCTTTTGTTGGTAGCTGATATAATGGGTTTAGTGCTTTTAGATTTACAAAGCCTTTCACATACATTATCTTGCTTGATCCTTACAACAATCTCTGTGAGACAGGTAGTGCTAATATTATCCCTATTATCCCTTTCTTACAGGTGAGGTAACAGAGGTTAGAAAAAGATCATTTAAAATCATACATTATTAGAGCTAAAAGGGACCTTAAAGCTTAATATATCAAAGACTTTGATCTGGAAGGAACACGAGCATTCATCTAGGACAACCTTGTCAGTAACAGGGAAGTTCCAAAGGGAGGAGGATGTATGTCTACGAACATTCAGTACAAAATGTCCAATAGGTGGTCGAAGATGCAAGCCTGAATTTGAGGAGAGAAGTGAGAGCTGGCTAAGTAGATCTGAGAATCATCAGCATAGATATTGAATTTGTGGGAGCCAACAAGATCATCAAGAGAAATATTATTAGGAAGAGAAGAAAAAGAAAGACAGAACCCCGGAAGACAACCATCATTATCAGGTCCAAGCTAGGTGAAGATCCTACAAAGGAGCCTGGAAAAGAGTCAAAGAGATAAGTAGATGTAGTTGTTGTCATTTTCCAGTTGTGTCCAACTCTTCTTGATCCTTTTTGGGGTTTTCTTTTTTTTTTTTTAAACCCTTGTACTTCGGTGTATTGTCTCATAGGTGGAAGATTGGTAAGGGTGGGCAATGGGGGTCAAGTGACTTGCCCAGGGTCACACAGCTGGGAAGTGGCTGAGGCCGGGTTTGAACCTAGGACCTCCTGTCTCTAGGCCTGACTCTCACTCCACTGAGCTACCCAGCTGCCCCCTGGGGTTTTCTTAACAGAGATACTAGAATGTTTTGCCATTTCTTCTTCCGGTTTATTTTACAGAGGAGGAAACTGAGACAAATATGACTGAGTGACTTGTCCAGGATCACACAACATGGTAATTTTCTGAGATCAAATCTGAACTCAGAAAGATGAGGCTTCCTGACTTCAGGCCCAGTACTCTATCCTCTGTACCACCTAGCTGCCCAGGTAGCTTTACAGAGGGACAATGGGAGGGCCACAGTTGGATTAAAGGAAAAAGGGATATTTTATTGCTTAATAGTCAGTGGCAGATTGAAAAATGGTGGCTAGGAGTTCAAAATCATTGGGATAGAAAGGGTATAACTAGTCAGGAGTATGTTGATCATTGAGGACCAAATTGAGGTAGGTAATTTATCAATATCTCTAAGGGTTTGATCTCAGGGTACAGAACTCTTATGGTGATAGGTAGCTCAGGGAAGGGGCATGGGGGGAATGGCATTTCTCTCCTTCCCCTAGAGTCAAGCCAGGTCAGGCCAGGTCAGGAGACTGGCAAAGAAAATTCAATAGAATGATGTTTCTACCCTCTTTAAAATAGGAAGAGAGCTAGGGAGAAGACCAGAATGACTTTTCTAACTTGAAGGCAGGAGGAAGAACTGGTTAAAAGACCAGTACCTGATGGAGATGGAGATGGAAATCTCAACTTCCTCCTTTATTACCTCTGACTATGTGAATGCTGCTTCCTAGTCACCTAGGGACATCAAAAATCCCTCCCACTGAGGCTGGGACCCGTCTGACTTAGAGGATGGCTGAAGACCATATGAGTCACCACATGCTCTTCTCTTTTGGAGAAAAGGAGGGAGCTATGTCTATAGAAACTGTCACTGTATCCTTGTTGAATTGCCTTAATGTTAGGGCAAAAATATAAACTTCCTCTTGTTAACTATTCAATGGTTTACAAGTACCTCATCCCAACATTGAACCTGAACTAAGAGGATGCTGTCATCAGGCCACCTCTAATTGGTAAAATAAAGATCCAAGTCAGAACTTCAGAGGGAATCTAGAAGAAAGAAAGAAATTTCTTCCTCTCATTTTCCCTATTTTCCCTAAGACTCTTAGATCCCTGGCCCAATCCAAGACCCCCTCTCTGTTGAGCAACCTATAAAATACCTGCTTAACCAAAAGAGTCACCAGATAAAAAGACATTGAAAGAGTGTGAAAGGCTATCACTACCAGTCTCACCAGATAGTGGGAGATTGAAATGAACCAACATAGATACCACCCTATTTGTTTCACTCCTCCCTAAGCATCTTGTCTAGAACTCCCTGAACTCATACCTAGAGCTTTAAAACTGAACATTTTCCCTGCTGGTATCCCTATCACACCTTTTATCATTCTTCCATTGTGCCCTCTAGAACCTGTTTTCTATTGTTAACAAAATGCCATGCATATTAGCCATGTGCTCACCATCATCAAATGATAGATAGATAGATAGACAGATAGACAGACAGACAAATAGATGGATAGATGGATGGATAAATGGATGGATGGATACAAAAGTAAACAGACACATAGATAGATAGATAGATAGATAGATAGATAGATAGATAGATAGATAGATAGATAGATGATAGATAGATAGATAGATAGATAGATAGATAGATAGATAGATAGATGATAGATAGATAGATAGATAGATAGATAGATAGATAGATAGATAGATAGATAGATAGATCTTGCATTTACCATTCTGAATATATGATCTTCCCCTTACCCTGGGAGAATATAAACTCCTTGAGAGCACAAACTTTTCATTTTTTTCTTTATATTACCAGAACAGTTAGCAAAAGGAAGCTTACTTAGCCCTAAAATAGAATGGATATTCAACAAGCACTTAACTTGGGTAGATGCAGCCTTCCTCACCTCCATATGGAAATGTATCTTGGTCATCAGGGCAGGGAGTGGTTACTCTAGTGGTCTTCATATATACACCACTTTGGAGGGGCTGAGACCATATGTGGATGAGACCTTTTATTCCTTTATTCTCCAAAAAGCCACGTCAATGTAACCAGAGGCTACCAGGAAACTACATCAAAGGAAGTACAGTTTTAGTGTTGGCCCTCTGAGACAATCAAATGTTGGGGCAATTTGGTCATCAGAGAAGATTAATCTAACTCACTTTGAGGTAGAAGTGAGGGAAGATTCTGGATTTATCACAAACCACCACGTGATATCAAGGCCCCAAGAATCTTTTAGAGAAAAGATCCACCACTTAAATGCTTCCAAGTTTTTGTTAAGCAGATGTTCTGACATAGGTAAGATAGTGTTAAAGAGGATGAGCTAAAAAGGCAAAGACCATACAGACACAGAACACTAATAACCAAAAAATTTAATAGCTCCCCCAGAAGGCAACACCAAAAGGAAAAAGAAGGAAAAGGAATATGTGAAGGAGAACAAAGGTCACAAACCTTAGGCTTTTCCTTCCCAACTCTGAAGGCATAGATCTCAAAGATATGGTCCATGTGCTAAGTGATGTCAAATCTTTGCTGTTCACAATGTCTCCTGATATGTCGATGAAGATTTGAGGAGCAACACCATAAACAAAGGGTCACCATATAGATGATAACACTTCAGACCCAGTCAGCAATTCTTCATCATGAATCAGGTTCATCCGTAGTAAAGTGACTAAGAGAGAATAATTCTCTTGCATGCACCTTGTCTCCTGAATTAAGATGATACAGAGAATCTTCCAACATTTGTTCAGTTGTTTTTTAGTCATGTCTTACTTTTTGTGGCCCCATTTGAAGTTTCCCTAACAAAGATCTTGGAATAGTTAACCATTTCCTTCTCCATCTCATTTTACAGATGAGGAACTAAGGCAAATAGGGTTAAGTGACTTGCCCAAGGTCAGCTAGTAATTGAGATTGGATTTGAATTCATGAAGATGAGTTTTCCTGATTCCAAGCCTTATGCTCTACCCACTGTGCAACCTAGCTATTACTCATTCTTTTTTTCCCTGGATCACTCACTGAAATCTTTTCCTCCACATCAGAAGAATGATACCAAATCTTTACTCACTTAGAGGTCATTGTAGAGATGTTCTTCCATTACCACTGCCTTGTATTAAAAGACCCATTGTAGAAAGCAAATATTTGCTATCGCTTATCACATAGACCAGATCTCTGGAATCAAAGACTTGGTCCTTCCAAAAGAGAAGAAGGGGGAAAGCCCAGGATTTATGACTTTTGTTCTCCACATAATTTTCTAAATAAGGTACCTAATATCTCCTGGCCTGATTTAGGGGCTACTCATTGCTTCTATCCACAAGTCTCTTCCAACCTCAGTTTTGGTCAAGGTCTCCATGATATTGGGGCCATGGGGCCAGAGGAAAAGGAGATATTTAGCTCTGGTTTTCTCAGACCCTGGTAAAGATAAATGGTATCCTTCCGCAGTATGTAAACCAGGAGTATTTGGAATTCTATCTATTCCTATATACTCCTTTGCATGGTTCTACAGGGGAAAGGGGAAGAAATAGTTTTTTTTTCTTATTGTCCTCTAAATTCTGGGTCCTCTAAATTTGTCATACATACATGCAAACTCCATGATTTTTTTCTAAAACTGGACATGGCTCTGGGTAACAGAAAGCATCCATTTTCATGTTTTCTGAACAGATCAAGTCTTTCCCTAACCTAATTCTGAACATTCTGAGCCAGTTTGAACCGACATTAGTGACCAAAGAACAGTGCCAGATCCCTGGCATATTTAGCAATTCTCAGTGAGATATTTCAGGGCACTCCTTCAATCCTTGTTGGATGTTCCTAGAAGCTGTATCCTATTTATTTCCCACTTCATTAATATACCTACTGATCTACAATGAGACAAAATACTTTCAGAAACTTAATATTTCTCAATATTGATGAATGACAGCATGGAACGAAGGTCTTAACCAGGCAAGCTGGGAAACACATCACTTTACTTCTACCCAAGCTAGAATCTAAAGGTTAATCAGACTTGGCAGTCACAGACTGGGTGTCTAATAGATGATCCCGGCCAATATTTAGAAAATGCTCTGGAGAATACACATCTCCCCTATCAAAAACCCTACTGCTTATTTGTTCCCAAACAAGAAGCAAGAAGATCTAATTCCATTATAATCCTCCCATCTAAAAGAGGAGACCATTAAAAAATGCTACATGGCTAAAAATCAACTTCCCACCATCATGGACACTAGTTAATTTCCCCCAGACCCCAAAGCATGCAATTTCATTCTGAACTATTTCATGCATCTTTAATTACAAGGAATATCCAGAAACCTGAATAAAATTAGAACAGACACTTCTCCCCAATGAGGAATTCTGTGCTCTTTAACATTCCAAGCAGTTCCCAGCCCAGTGGATGAGAATGAAGTGTGGCCAGAGGCCTGGGTCACAGCACCTGAGTGGAATTCAGATAGGCAGCTCTGTGTCCATTTCCCTGAACTGGGCACAAGAGTAGGGTTGACCATAGCTGAGAGACACCCAACGCATCAGAAAGCATATGTATATAATAATTGCATCTTGCCTTTGTCATTTGCAAAGTGTTTTACATTTGTTATCTCATTGGATATTCATAATAATCCTATGAGTTTGGCACAATTACTATCCTAATTTTACAGATGGGGAAACTGAAGCTTATAGTGGTTAAGTAATTTGTGCAGGGCCACACAATGAAGTATCTGAGGCAAGACTTGAACTTAGGTATTCCTGATTCCAAACCCAATGCCTTAACCACCATGCTACTTACCTATTTAAAAAAATTGCTCTGGGAAAGAATTTCTTCATCTTTACTCTTTCATGGACATCTTTGGCCATCTGATGAATTCTATGTATCCCTTCTCAAAAAGAATATTTTAAATAAAGTTCACAAGTTACAAAAGAAATAAATTATATTGGAATATAGATTTTTAAAGGAGTATTTAGTAAGGTTGTGTAGCTAGGTGGTGTCATGGTGCCCAGCATAGAATCAGGAAGACTCATTTTCTTGAATTTAAATCTCACCTCAGACACTTACTATCTCTGTGACCCTGGCAAAGTCACATAACCCTCTTCCATTTAGTTTTCTCATTTGTAAGATAATTGAAGAAGAAAATGACAAACCATTCCAATATCTTTTCCAAGAAAAGTTCAAATAGGATCATGAAGAGTTGAACTCAACTGAAAAATAACTGAAAAACTGAATTTAGTAAGGTAGTACAATAAAAATAGTTGGCAAAATTCTGTGACACTCTCCCTCAATTACATATAGAAAATCTAGGAGACCTCAAGCTTAGATGCTACATGTGGCAAAGAGTTAACTCACAGCTCCTGGTTGCTGGAAGTCTGTCTCCTCACTTTCTTTGGATGATGATAATGATATAATCAGAAACGATTCCAGAGATGTTGCTAGAATATTTATGGGAAATCTCCTATGCCCCCAAGGCCCATGAGGTCCTCTTCTGACCAATAGTTGAAGGAAGAGAAAACCAAAACTAACCCAAAGTGCTCTCATCTGACCTATGTAATTCCTTCTCTAGATATTTAACTGGAATCTTCTTTCCTTATTCCATATTTGCTGGAATCTCTATATCCACAAGATGCTGAATAATGGATTTTGAACTTTTGGGTGTTTTTTGGTAAATGATCCACAAGCCATAGCTAAGTTTCATTAGCAAGTCTGAACCTTCTTCCTGACAACATTATTCCAGATCACGGTAAGACATTTCATATTTATGGGCTTAATTGTTTGTTTGATCGAAATGTTTTCATTTTATTGAGTTATCTAGGCATCTTATCATGTACTTAGAATGGGATGGGGTGAATTGACTGTCTTATTCAATTAACCCCACCATTTCAATGGCAATGTTGTAAATGAAAAGAACACTAAAATGAAGCTAAATATTTTGTTGTGTTAACTACCAGTGTTGGTCCTAAATAAGAGAAGAAGAAATAAGTATACGTCTCTCCTTTCCATAGAAGGATGGGACTCGGGGAGGTTATAAGTATATTCATTGTCAGATGTGGTCACTGCATTGGCTGGTTTTGCTTAACTGTTTTTCCTGTTTTTCAAGTAAATGGAAGTTTGAAGTCAAGAAAATCTTCTGATCCATTGGAGCTGTCCAAAATCGGGGAGCTTCCTTAGAGCTGTCTCCAAAGGTGGTGGGGTCCTCTTCTTCAGAGGTCTTCAAGCAAAGACTGGATGATTATTTCTGACATATGTTATGACGGAGATTCCCTTTTCTGGATAGGACAGATTTGATGACTGCTGAGGTACCTCTTAAATCTGAAAGTCTGTGATTCCTTATTACAAACTAAGGGTTGGTGGGATGGAAAGAAAAGCTGGAAATGAATGTGATGTAACAATAAAAAAGTCAACAACATTTTTTTAATATTAAACAAATATTTTGTTGACACAGGTGGACACAGAACAATTTCAAGAGCATCTAAAGTGGACAAATTGATAAGATATAAGTAAAATTTTCATCCGTGGGGATAATAATTCCACTATGTAAATTATAACTTCTATATACTTTAAGAGGCACTTTAACAAATAACAAAATCTTAGAGTTAAAAGGAACCTCAGATGTTGTCTCATCTAAGTTATATCTAAAAAGAAAATTCATCTACAACAGTGATTTCAAATTGAAATAGAAACAAATCCCTGTCAGCAGAATATTGACTTAGAAAACCAGTAATTAATATTATATATATATGTATTTTTTAATTTTGTGAAACATGCCAATTATATTTTAACCTGGTTAAGGGAACGTTCATGAACTGTGGGCCACAAATCTAATACCTCTTCTTTTTCAAATGTACTCATCAATTTTCCTTTGAAGAGCTCCATTGAAGGTCTGATTATTATCTTTAGAGACAGCCCAATTCTACTTTTACACAACTGCCATATTTTCCCCCTTAAATTGAATCTTAGAGGCAGCTGATAACTCAGTAGAGAGTGCAGAATATAAAAGCAGGAAGATCTGAGTTTAAATCTGAACTTATTAGCTGTGTGACTACATCACTTAACTTCATTTTGCTTCAGTTTCCTCAACTGTAAAATGGGGACAATAATAGGACCTACTTTGCAGGTTGTTGTGAGGATCAAATGAGATTATATTTGAAAAAGAGCTTAACATAGAGCCTAGCATATATTAGATGCCTTAGAAATTCTTATTCCCTTCTCTTCTTCTAAGTCTGCCTTTCTGTAACTGCCATCAATTGATTCCAATTCTTTGAGACCAAATGGAATAAATCTGAACCTTCCTTCTCATCTGAAAAAGGGACTATAACAATATCCTATACCTTCCAGGTATAATGGGCTGTGGCAAGGAGTCACTGCTACACAGGGTTATTCTGAGGATCAAATGAAATTTATTTTTATTTTTATTTTTTTTAGCATTATAAGTGCCAGCTTTATTATCATCATTGGGATTCCACATGACTATCCTTCAAATACTTGGATACTGCTGGGTATACAAAAATATTTTTTAATTGTTCTATTGAATTGAGTGAATTCAATAGAATCTGATTGAGTTGAGATTAATCAGTTTAATTGAATTAACTAAATTGAATTCAATGAAATTGAAAAATCTCCAGCAAAGACCAAATCTACTCTCCCAGACTTAAGTGCCTGTAAGACTAGTTCTATCCCTCTTGTTATCAATCACTACCTTTCAAATGTCACATTTCTCTGAGCTCATCAAGAATTCCCATGCCCAGCTATGATAGCTTTTCAACTTCAAGATCTGCTAGGCTCAATTTTTATTTTGGGATCAAAATTTTAGGCAAAACCATGTAAGTGTTTTTTTTTTTCTTGGAGATGACTCTCTCTCTCTCATGCTCTTACCCCTTCCAGCAGGATGAGACCTTATCATAGATGGAG
Source organism: Gracilinanus agilis (assembly GCF_016433145.1). NCBI lineage: Eukaryota > Metazoa > Chordata > Mammalia > Didelphimorphia > Didelphidae > Gracilinanus > Gracilinanus agilis. Next base: position 186,197,213 of record NC_058133.1, read on the forward strand.
GCAGAAATCTTCTATTGATCTTGGTGCTGTATAAAAAGTACTGGATTTGGAAACAAAGAACCAGGGCTCAATTCCCAGTTCCATTACTGCTACTTTGGTGACTTTTTGCAAGTCATCTAAACATCTCTGTGTCTTGGTTTCTTTTTATAATATATTCATAGGGGTGATCTCTGAGGCTTCTTCCCAGTAGCACAGTGGATAGTGATGAGATTCAAATCAAGAAGATCTAAGTTCAATCATTCCTCAGAACATCTATATAAGATTATTTCTAAGAGCATGGGCAAGACCTATAATTTATCTCATCCCATTTACTCATCTGAAAAATAAAGGGTTTGGACCAAGAGACCACAAAGGCCCCTTTCAACTCTAAATCTGTGGCCCCAGGATCCTAAATATCTGATCTAGAACTCCCATGTTATAAGGACCCTGGTGACAAATCAACCATAAGAAGGAGGAAGAAGGAGGGGCCCACCCTCACTTTTCCAATTAAACTACTCTTTCTCATGGATGTAGGTTAAAACCAGGAATCTCATCAAGGTCAGATGTGGAGTGAAATCTAGGACTGAGGATTCAAGAGCTTAGCACCAGGTATGAAATAGTCAACTGACATTTATCAATCATTTAGTAGGTAACAAGAGGGCAGCTAGTTGGTACAGTGCCTGCCCTGGAATCAGAAAGACCCGAGTTCAAATCTGGCCTCTGACATTTCTTAGCTGTATGGCCATGGGAAAGTTCTTTTAACCCCCATTACAAAGCCCTTACTGCTCTTCTGCCCTGAAACCAATACACAGTAGTGATTCTAAGATGGAAGGTAAGAGTTTTTAAAAAATACTGTGTAGGAACAGAGCTTAGTTGAACCTTCTCTTTCTATTGATAGCAGTATAAGGGAAGAATTGGCCCCTTCGGTATTGGGGCTGGTGAGAGAGGAAAATATTTTCACTTTGTTCTAGATATATTCAAAGTAAATCTCTCTTTTTTTTTAAACCCTCACCTTCCATCTTGGAGTCAATACTGTGTATTGGCTCCAAGGCAGGAGAGTTATAAGGGCTAGGCAATGGGGGTCAAGTGACTTGCCCAGGGTCACATAGCTAGGAAGTATCTGAGGCCATATTTGAACCCAGGACCTCCTGTCTCTAGGCCTGGCTCTCAAACCACTGAGCTACCCAGCTGCCCCCTTAAATATCTCTTTTAAAAAGATACTCAGTATTGTGGTTATCCAATCTATTGCCAAGTCTTGCTGTTTCTATGGTAACACGGTATTTCTGGCCTTCTCTCCCAAAGAGGTTTGCTATGTTGCCCTTCAGGGGTCTAGGTGAACCTGAAGGATTAGGGTTTCTTCTCTTCTCTACCACCCTCGGTTTAAGCCTCAATTGGCTGTGTCATTCTCCACCTCTATCCCATTATCTAGGGGCATGTGACTAGGGATGTGAGAGAGGGGAGGGGAGGAAGACCTGGATATTCATGTCATTGAGGAGGAGACAGAATTCTGCAGGAGCCAGAATGTGGAAAAAATGTGAGCGGAAGTGTTATAAAATCACAGGAAACTTGTTAATTATAGAATAGGAGCTCCACAGAGCATGGAGAAAGGAACAGGTGGATAAAGAGTAGAATATTAGAGGTTGAAAGTAGTACTGAGATTAATGAGAATGACAGAGTGGGCAGCGGAACCTGAGGAATGGAATTAGCTCTTCACTAGAGTAAGGGTCTCCTAAAATTTATATGTCAGAGGCAGGACTTGAACACAGATCTCCTAACTAATATTATACCTCTAAACTTTGCACATGGTGAATGTTTAATAAAGATTTGGAGAAAAGAAGAATAAAAATGAGAAGGCAAGACATGGAGAAGATAGGATGAGAGAAGAAAGGAAAAGACACAGGAGAGCAGAGGGGAGGGGAGAAGGAAAAAGGAGCGGGGAAAGGAGGGAGAAGACAAGACAGGAAACGAGAGGGGAGAGGAAGAGAGGAGATAATAAGAAAAGACAAGAGGAAAAAAGACAGGAGAAGTGTGGAGAAGCCAAGAGAGAAGAAAACAAGAGAAGGAAGGAAAAGAGAGGTCAAAACAGGACTGGAGAGAAGAAAATGACTACACTCATTGGCTTTACTGGCCCATGCCAGTTCTAAGTCCTATAATTCCTTTCAGCTGAGGAATTCTCATCATTGCCAGATTAATAATCTCAGTTAATTACGGGAAGACAACCAAGTCTTGATGAAGCACAAGTTCTAAATACAAGATTTATTAAAAGCAAAGAAAAGTATGCCTAGAGTTATTGCAAATCATGATAAGCAAATTCTTTTCAATAAGTCAAGTATTTGTAATGTGTGTGAAAGATTTTAGTGCACTGGTCAAGTCATCATTCATCATCAGGGCTCCATGTTGGACATGTTGCTGAGGGGGCAGTAGAAAGGTGTGTGAGGCTGAAAGCAGAAGACAGGTGTAGCAAAAATATGTTAGCAATTCTGTTATCAAGCCAACTTGATAGTTCACTCCTAAATCACATGCATGACTGTGGTCCTCCAATGCCTATGAAAATGAGGCAAAACAGAGTTTTAAAATGCCCAAAACCCCTTAGGAGGGTGAAGCTGTGAAGAGAGGAAAACTCTGGACCTTCCTCTGAGAAGATGTAAAGACAATTGGCTGATGTTGTTATCCATTTTTACTTTTATAATTGCAAAGGAAGATGTACATATACATATTAACATTCTGCTTTTATTTTCTGAAAGCCATGGCTAGGATCAAATTTGGGGGAAATAATTGCATTGAAGGCTTTAATAAATAATAAACATATATTTCCTATTACTAAGGGGCCAAGAAGAGATAAAGCAAGGAGTAGTTAAGGAAATTTATTCCCATCCTCTTCTCTCTTTTCTTTTCCTCTTTCCCCCACTCCCTTCTCTTTCTCTCTACATTTATCTCTACTTTCTTGGTATCTCTCTCTGACTCTCCTTTTCCCTCTCTCCCCTATTCTTTTTCTCTTTTTTCTCTTCTTTTCTCTTTCTCACTCTCTTTTTTCTTTTCCTCCCCATTCTCTTCTCTTTTTTTCTCTTTGTGTCTCTGTCTTTCTCTTACCTTGGTCTCTCCTTTCCTTCTTCCTTTCTCTCCTACTTTTTCCCACCCTTTCTTTTCCCTTCCCCCACTCATTTCCTTTTCTGTCTTTATCTCTGTTTCTCACTAAACTTTTTTCTTTTCCCTATTCTTCCTCTGCCTCTTTCTGTCTCTTCTTTATCCTTCTTCCTGCTTCCTTCTCTTTTTGTCTTTCTTTCTGCCTCTCTCTCCTTTTCCCCTCTCTTTTCTTCTCTCACATCCATTCTCTCCATTCCTCTTTTTCTCTCTATTTCTTTCCCTCTTCCCCATGCTCTTCTTTTTCTTTCTTATTTCTCCCTTTCTGTTCCTTTTTTATCTCTATCTTTCTCAATCTTTGTCCCTCTTCTATTTCTTTCTCTTCCTCCCTTTCCACTCTGTTCTCTGACCTTTCTTTGTCTCTGCTTCTTCCTCTCTCTCTCATTGTTCTTTCCTTTCCCCTCCCTCGACTCCCTTTTCTTTTTTTGATCCCTGTCTACCTCTCTCCTTTTCTCTCTATCCTCAACTCCTCTCTCTGTCTCTCTCTTACTATGATTTCTTTATTTCTATCTTTGTCTCTTTCTATCTTTTTTTCCCATCTCCCGTCAAATGTTCAAGTGTCAAAGTGAGTCTTCCTCTCTGTCTCCATTGTCCAAATCTTATACACTTAGATTTTTAAAATACAATTCCATCTCTAGATCAAAACCTGAGGAAAATTATACTCTGCTCCCCAGAGAATATTAAGAGACATCTGGGGGAAAGAAGCTACAATTGACTCCTCCTATCTTAGTCAATCTCTGAACCAATTCAATCAGAAAAGAAAAAAAAATCAGCAAGCTTTTATAAAGGCAATGCCTCCTCAGTTTTCAGAAGCTTAGAAATAGCCTGGGGAACAGACCTATAGCTGTTGCTCTGGCCCTTTCTTATTAAGTCTGACCTCAGGAGAGTTTGTTTCATTGAAATAGAAGCCAATCATTCAGTCAAATCCTTGGCTATTATATAAATACATATGGAGAGAGTTTTTTTTTCTTTCTTTCTCTCCCTCTAACTTTCTCTCTCTCTCTCTCTCTACACACACACACACACACACACACACACACACACACACACACATACACACACACACACATTAACTCATTTGATAGGTACTTTTTGTACCCCCAATTTATAATTGAAGAAACTGAAGCAAACACATCTTAAGTGACTTGTCCAAGGTCACATGACTACTAAGGGTCCCAGGATGGATTTGAACTTAGATCTTCCTGACTTCAGGTCCAGTATTGTATTCACTGTGCCACTAGTTGTCTTTAATATACGGCAACGTATGGCTCTCGAGCCATATCTGGCTCTTTTGAGGGCCAGATATGGCTCTTTCTGCAGGAGCCATAAAGTCAATTTTTTTTCAGGCGCTGTTACAGGAGCGGCACTGTGAGCACTGTACAGCTCTCACGAAATTACATTTTAAAAAATGTGGCGTTTATGGCTCTCACAGCCAAAAAGGTTGCCGACCCCTGCTATAGGTATTAAATTAAATGCTATAAAATGTCAGAGTGCTTACAAAGATTGGGAATCCAGCATCTTCTTTACCAAAGGAAATAGAGAAAACCCAGCCTTCACACACAGAGGAAGTTCATTGTAGAAGATAATGGGTTAAAGACTTATAACTTCCCCTAAACAGGAAACAGCCTAGATATAGTAGGGCAGAAAATTATATTTTCCAAATTAGAATACTTAAGCCCCTCCTCCAACTCCCAAAAGCTTATGTCTTTCCCTCAAATTCATCCATGTGTAGAAAAGGTAGAGATATTAAATTGGAACTTTCTCTGCCTCTTGAAAGGATGTTATGACCTCTCTTCACTGGCAGCCATTTGTAGGGATAAAGTTTATCCATCAATACATAAGCATTTATCAAGCTGGCCATGTATGTGTTCATCATTGCACTGGGTGCTCAGGACATAAAAAACAAAAGCAAAACAGTCCCATCTTTCATAACTTTCATTCTACTAGAGGGGCATGTTCAAGAGCAGGAAAATATAGAGAGGCAGTATAGTGACAGTATAGCATACTGGAAGAAGTGGATTTGGAGCCAGAGGAGCTGACCCAGAATCCTTGTTTTGTTTCCTAATTTATCTCCTCAAGGACTCTGTTTACTTATCTATAAAATCAGAGCATCCAGTCAGGTCATCTCTTATAGTTTCTTCTAGTGTTGAACCTGTGATCCCATGGAGTGATGCAAAAAGGATATCAGATTTAGGGTCAAAAGATTTGACTTTAAGTCCAGGCTTCAACACTCACTAGTATGTATGTGAACCTGAGCAAATTATTTCACCCTTCTGAAATTTATCTTCCTCTCCTATAAAACAGGATTTTAAAAGTACTCAAGAACAAGGAGAAGGTAATAGTTAAAGCAAAGTAAGTAAAACAAAATGGCAAAAACAAACTAGAATCAAAGAACTTCCAACCTTAAAGGACTTCAGTGGCCATCTATGGGGAGGAGGAGAAGAAAGAAAAAAAGGAGGAAGAGGAGGAGGAGCAGAAGGAAAAGGAGCAGGAGATGAGAAGAAGAAGAAAAGGAACAATAACAACAACAACAACAAGAGCAAGAGCAAGAACAATAACAAAATAAGAACAACAAGAACAAGAACAAAAAGAACAGCAACAACAACAACAAGACAATGATGACCACATTGCATCATGATGACAAAGTTGCAGAAAAGATAGATTTTTGCTAATTAAATATATATTTTTTAAACTAGCTAAATTACATGGTATTACCCTGTTCTATCAGTTTAGTTACCTTGTCAAAAAAGGAAGTCAGCTTATACTGATATAATGTATTCTATTTTTTATTTCGATATAATGTATTCTTAATGAAGTCATGGTGGCTCTTTTCTAGATGTTTATTAACCATCTGTCTAATTATTCATTCTAGAATTTTCCCAGGAATTAAGTCAAATTTTCTGGTCTACAGTTTGCAGTTCCCTTTCTTTTTTCCTTTTTTGAAAATTGAGACATTTGCCCTTTTCCAGTCCCAAAATATGGCTCTTATACCCCAGTTTCCTAGATATCACTGACAATGGTTGCAGCATTCACATCCACCAATTTCATTGTCAAAGAATACAACTCATCTGGACCAAATGACTTGAATTCAGCAAGTTGAGCCTTTATTATTTCCTTATAAGGGGTATGCATGTGTGTAGTTTTCCTATCTGCATTAATAACAAGTAGCATGGATAGACATGTTCCAATATCCAACCTGACCTATTATGTCTCCAAGGCAACTGACTTTCCTCCTTTGAAGTAGAAAGATTCCATTGGCATCCATTGGATCCATAAGCAGCAGCCTGCCTAGGGAGGATGAGAGGAGTAAGGGGAGAGGCATTCAGAGTATAGAAGTCCGAGGCTTGCCAGGCTTTCACTCTCTGAAAAAAAGGATGGAGCTAGAATTATAAGTATTTTCCATACCTCAAATATCTCTAGTCTAGGAGTGTGAGGTTCAGAAGGAAAGCCTTTTCTCTGATCACTCTTAAGGGGGAAAGATTTTTAAGGGTACATTTACTAGGTTAGCCTCTTCTCACAAAAAAAAGCTATATAGAAAATCATCACAAAGAGTCAATAGCAAGTAAATTCATTTATCCAAGAAAAAATTTGGAGAAATTCTTCAGATTAGATTTTACCAAAGAATACACCAAGGTAAGGCATTTCTGCTGGGAACAAGATAAGATCTCAGCCCAAATCAGAGGAAAGGAAATGATCTCATCCAAGAGATGGTCGTTCTCAATAATATCTAGAGTTGTAAGCCTGGAGGACAAGGGACATGATTGACTCAGCTTTCCATACCAGTTAATGACTCCAAGAATTCCAATCTAATATATCATCTTAAACCACTTAGTACCCCAACCTCTGCCTTTGAATAATTCTTCTATCTACTATGATAGTGAAAACAGTTTTTGAGAGTTAACAAATATCATTTTTCCATATGGGAATATTAAAAATTTCATCTTACTGAAGCCCTTAAAAAAGAATTTTTCCCTTCTTTCTTGTTTACCTTTTCATGTTTCTCTTGAATTCTGCATTTGGACATCAAAATTTCCATTTAGTTATGGTCTTTTCTTTAGGAATGCTTGAAAATCCTCTATTTTGTTAAATGCCCATACTTTCCCCTGGAAGTATATAGTCACTTTTGATGGGTAGGCGATCTTTGGTTGTAGACCCAATTCTCTTACCTATCATATTCCAAGTCTTTCAATCCTTTAATGTGGAGGCTGCCAGATCCTGTGTAATCCTGATTGGTGCTCCTTGATATCTGAATTGTCTCTTTCTGGCTTCTTGCAATATTTTCTTCTTAGCTTAGAAGCTCCTGAATTTGGCAATTACATTCCTGAGGATTATCTTTTGATGATTTAATATAGAGGGATATCTATGGGCTCTTTCAATGTCTATTTTGCCCTCTTGTTCAAGAATATTAGGGCAGTTTTCTTGGATAACTTCTTGTAGCATGATGTCAAAATTTCTGTTTATTTCCAGGTTTTCAGGTAGGTCTATGATTCTCAAATTGTCTCTCCTGGACCTGTTTTCCAAGTCAGTCATTTTCTCAATGAGATATTTGATGTTTCCTTCTAATTTGTCATTCTTTTGACTTTGCTTTATTAATTCTTGCTGTCTTGTGAGATCATTAGTTTCTACTTGCCCAATTCTAGTTTTTAAAGACTGGTTTTCAGCTATGATCTTTTTATTTTCATTTTCAATTTGGTCTATCCTACTTTTCATGGCTTCCAGTGGGTCAATTCTGTTCTACAGTTTATTTATTACTTCATGTGATTTCTGTCTTTTTTCCAAGTGGAAGATTCTGTCTTTTAAACTGTTGTTTTCTTTTTGAACTAGTTCCTGCTTTTCTTGCCAAGTTTCTTCTGTCTTTCTTTCTTGGTTCTTGAGTTCCTTTTTGAGTTCCTTGAGAGCTTGTGAACAATTTCCTTTTTTTGGAAATTTTGAATGTGTTTGCTTCTTTATCACTCTGCTGTCATCTCTGTAGTCTACTGTTTTTCATCATAGAAGTTATCTAGAGTCAGAAGCTTTTTCTTAATTTTTTTGGTAGTTGTAGATTATAGTTCTTGGGGGTTTGTGGCCATTGTTATGTTAGTTTTTTCTTCCCTTCCCAGCCAGAAATCTGAGTGAGGAGGACAGGCAGAGCTACAGAGCACTTTTTTCCCTAAGCCTATTTTTTCAATCTCCACCAGATCTACTGTGGGCAGCCCCTCTCTGCTCTGACTCTGTGCCCAAGTTCCTCATTCCTCAGCCTTGGTATCCAAGTCTCACTGCCCTAAGGTGTAAGTCTGTGGTGTCCTCAGTCAGCCTCACCCCAAGAACCTAGAGATTGCCCCACATTCACTCTGATTCTGGTGCTGTAGGTGGGGTGGGGGAGGGGTGATCAGCTCACACTTTGGTAGATATAATTTTACCCCATTATAGCATGGAAATGTCTAGACCCTGCTTACCTTCAAGGTTGCACCTTATAGTGGAGCCCCTTCACTCATCTGATTTTGATTTTTGTCCATTTGAGGCACTTTATATCAGTTGGTTGTGAGGAGAAGAAGGCCATCTGTGCCGTCTGTGGCCATCTTAGCCCAGAAGTCCAAGAATTTCAATCTAGCATTCAAAAGTTCACACATATGTAGGCTCCATGAAAGTGTTTCTGCAAACAGTTACAGTCCCTTTCTCATATTCATAATCACCTTCAGTGTTCCTTTCATTCAACAGTCTTGTCTCCCTTTGTTTATGCAGCATTCAGATAACATGCAGGCAGTAAAAATCAACTCTTTCAGAGTTGCACCTAAGGAGGTAGCAGCTAGGTGGTGAAGTGGATAGAGCACTGGACTTAAGAGTCAAGAAGAATTCAAATCAGCTCTCTCTGGAAAAGTCACTTAGACTTGCTTGAGTTTCCTCAACTATGAAATTGGGATAATAACAGCACCTATCTCATAGAGTTATTGTGAGGATCAAATATGACAATATTTGTAAAGTGCCTGGTGCATAGTAGGCACTTAATAAATGCTTTTTTCCTTCTTATTTATCTTGGATGGATATGCACTCCTTATCAGCCATTTTTGTTCTACCCTTTTGACTCAGCCTTCCAACATTAGCATTTGACTAAAACTTCTCTCTCCAAAGATGATCTCTTAATTGCCAAATCAAATTTTCTCAATTCTCAATCTTCCAGAATAAGACCTTTACTCACCCTCATTTTTCTTGACTTCTCTGCAGCATTTCACATATCAATCACCTTCTCTTCCTGTATAGGGTTTTCATAACATTTCTCTCTTCATTCTCCATTTCTAGATCTTCCTACATTCCATGTCTACAAACTATGGTGTTTCCAAAGGCTCTCTCCACTTTTCTCTCTATGCATTCTCACTTGGTAATCTCACATGGCTCAATAATCTATATACAGATGATTCCTTCATCTATACATCCATCCCTAGTCTCTCTCCTAATCTCATCTTACATTACAAGCTGCTTATTAGACATTTCAAACTAGATGTCTTTAAGTAATCTCAAACTCAACATATCTAAAACAAAACTCATTATTTCCCCCCAAGCAACTTCCCCCACCTCTGAACATACCCACTTCTGTCAAGGGCATTACCATTGCCCTATTCATTCAGGCAGCAGCTTTGCTCTAATGCTCAATTCCTCAATTGCTGCCTCAATATTCAATCATTTTCCAAAACTAATCACTTCTTTTTCAATATCTCTTGTATATGTTCCATTCTCTTCACTAACATAGTCACAACCTTAGTTTATACTCTCATCATCTCTTACCTGGACTTTTGTAATAACTTTCTAAATTGGTCTCATTCTTCATCCATACTTTCCAACTTTTTTGCCATCCCTGACTATTTCCACTTTTGCAATGAAAGCAACCATCAAAGCCATTTCATTGAATTTATCGCCTTTCCATCCTTTGCAACAGATGTTAGTGCATGAGTTATAATTATTTTTGTGGAGATCTTTTTTCAACTACTTCTCATGAGCACTGCAACATGAGATGATTAACTGTACCATGAAAGGATATTTCTTGTTCCCTTAGGTCACAACCATTTCTGTCCAGTCCTTTTTTATTGCCTCTCCAAAGAGAATCGATGAGCTGTCCATCCATTCTGCTACAACTTCCTTCCTTCTTCTGCTTTCGCTTCTGTCAAGAACATTAAGATTGATACAATTCATTCACTCCAGTAGCATATCAGTCAATCATTAGAAAATGACCACACACTTAGAATACCAAAAGCCAACTTAAAATTTACAAACTAAAAACCATGGAGTTTCTAGTACTCTTCATCCCTTTTCTATCATTCTGCCATCATAATCACCATATCAGAAAGCAACCTTTCAAGATTAAAGAAGTGTTTTATGGAATTTTTAGTTGGTTCATTTGTTTTACAGGACTTTTTCACTTTATTTCTTCATATCCCTAGCACCTAGGACAGCACTCAACAAAGCTATTAATAAATTCCTGTTGGTTGATTTGTAGATTGATGGATTATAATAACACAAACCACCATGAGTAAAGAGTTAAGCATCATTTAAATTCAAGCCTACTAGCAATGAGACTCTCCATGTTTATCTGGATTGATCCTCAGAAAATAGGGTGATTCAGGACCATATTTGAAATCTTTCCAGCATGGTTGAACCTAACAAATCTTGCAGAGTAAACAGAAGCAAATTAAGTCTTGAGAAGCCTTGCCATCTCTGTGTGATCACTTATTGTCATCCTATCTACCATAGGCAATGGTCTTATCCCTTTTTTGTGTTGTGTCTTCCTCTTTTCCTCATTTTAGCTTTTAAAAAAAATAAATTTTTGTCCTCATTTTTTTCCTACCTCAATTCACTCTAAGTTTAAGTACTCCTGACACTATTCCTACAGGATAACTATATCATACTCCAATGGCTTTCTGTTGCCTGTAAGAGCAAATATAAACTCCTTTGTTTTGATTTAATATACTTCACAACCTCATCCCAACCTACCTTTCCATTCTTATTATTATATTCTACTTCTCACCACATATGCTATATGTGTTAATCTGGTCTCCTTACTCTTTCTCATAAATATCACTCTATTTCCTATCTTCATGCTTTTGCTCTAGTTATCTCATTTGCTTAAAATGTACTCCCCACCCCCACCCCACCACCCATACCCCACATCTCATCTCTGCCTCTTAGAATCCTTAGTTTCCTTCAAGACCCAATTTGTCTCAACATTTATAAGTCTCAGATGCCCATCTTCTCCCCTCCATCAATCACCTTGTAACTATATTGTATATACATAGATATAAGTATTATCTTCCTCAATAGCATGTAAGCTCATTGAGAGTAGGGATCATTTCACATTTTTCCTTTGCATCTCCAGGACCTAGCACAGGACCAACATATAATAAACTTTTAACGAATGCTTGGTGGTTGTCTGATAATGCCACACTTTGGCATTAATCTGCCCTAATAGACCACAACCTCATATTAGGATTAAAAAGACAGAAATTTGATCTTTATAAAAAAAACTCAGACAAAGTTCTAATTATTCAAATATACAAGGAGCTAAATCAATTGTACAAAAAAAATCAAGCCATCCCCCAATCTATAAATGGGCAAGGGACATGAATAGGCAATTTTCAGATAAAGAAATCAAAACTATCAATAAGCACATGAGAAAGTGTTCTAAATCTCTAGTAATTAGAGAAATGTAAATCAAAACAACTCTGAGGTATCACCTCACACCTAGCAGATTGGCTAAAATGACAACAAGGGAGAGTAATGAATGTTGGAGGGGATGTGGCAAAATTGGGACATTAATGCATTGCTGGTGGAGTTGTGAACTGATCCAACCATTATGCATGACAATTTGGAACTATGCTCAAAGGGCTTTAAAAGACTATCTGCCTTTTGATCCAGCCATAGCACTGCTTGGATTATACCCCAAAGAGATAATAAGGAAAAAGACTTGTACAAAAATATTTATAGCTGCGCTCTTTGTGGTGGCAAAAAGTTGTAAAATGAGAGAATGTCCTTCGATTGGGGAATGGCTGAACAAATTGTGATATCTGTTGGTTATGGAACACTATTGTGCTCAAAGGAACAAAGACCTGGAGGAATTCCATGTGAACTAGAACTCCAGGAAATGATGCAGAGTGAAAGGAGCAGATCCAGGAGAACATTGTACACAGAGACTGATACACTATGGTAAAGTCAATCATAACAGACTTCTCTACTAGCAACAATGCAAGTATCCAGAGCAAGGCTGAGAGACTTATGAGAAAGAAAACTAGCTGTATTCAGAGGAAGAACTGTGGGAGGAGAAACACAGAAGAAAAACAACTGCTTGAACACATGGAAATATTATTGGGGATGTACACACTAAACAATAACTCTAGTCCAACTATCAATAATATGGAATTAGGTCTTGATCAATAATACATGTAAAACCCAGTGTAATTGTGCATTGGTTAATGAGGGTTAGAGGGTTTGGGGGGAAAGGGAAAGAACATGAAATATGCAACTATGGGAAAATATTTAAAATCAAAATTTAAAAATCAAAATTAAAATTAAAAATTAAAAAAGAGAAATTTGTATCATAGAGTAGCTTGTATTGTTAAAAGCCCTGCGCAATTTTCCAAAGCTGATTTAGCCTTTCTTCTTCCTTTATTCAACTGAAAACTCAAGTCAATATCCATGTGCAATGTTGGTCCAAACATATTTACTGGTAAACTGAAAGGGTTATATACTCTGGTATGTGTCAGTCTTAGTAATAAACATTCTTTTTAAATGTTTTTTCAATGCCCTTGTTATATAAAATTTCAAACCCACCCCCCTTCCAAATTCAATCCTCTCTTGTTACAAAGAAAAATAATTAAGCAATAACTTCTAATATAGTAGTTCCCTGGTTTTCTACTCTGAAGGGCAGTTGCATTTCATTTTCCAATCTCTGGGATTTTCACCGGTGTTTTAATTACTCAGATTTTAATATCCAGTAGACATTCTTCAGCTATTTGTTTTTTCCCCATGTGGATTTTTAAGGAAGTTCAATTTTACAAAATGAGGTTCCCTATAAACAAAATTTGTAGAAGTATCTTTGATTAATAAAATGATTTCTAGGAAAGATTCCTTTAAAGAAGAAAGTCCCAGGTATTTTACCTAAAATAATATGAATAGCTATCATTTCCATAGCACTTCAAGGTTTGAAAAGTGCTTTGCAAATGTTATCTCATTTTATCCCCATAACATCCTTGGGAGATAGGTGCTAGTATCCCCATTTTATAGATGAGGAAACTGAGGAAGACAGATTAAGTGACTTGCCATGGTTTAAAAAGTAGTAAGTTTTGGAATTCAGATTTGAATTCAGGTCTTCTGACTCCAAATCCCATGTTCTACACACTGTGCTACATAGCTGCTTCCTGTCAATTTATGGACTATTAATTACTTTACACTGTAACTTTTAAGAAAAGGGAATGATGAGTCTGAAGTGAAAAAGTAAGAAAATAGAAAACCAAGACCCAACTTATCTTGCCTTCTCTGGAGCTATTCCCTCCCCCATCAACTTTTAACTACAGATTGGGTCCCCTGATTCAAAGTATTCTGTAGGATCTGCACTCAAAAAATTAGAACTCATAAGCCCTATTGGTGCACTCCTCTCCAGCAGTCAGTCAATAAAAACAGTTAACTCAAAGAAAAGGGGAATTTAGCCAGTCAGTTACCAAGCATTTGTTAAAGGACAATGATGGCCCAAGCAAGATGCTAAAACATTCAGAATACAAAGAGAGGGGAGGAATGGGCCCTGCCCTCAAAGAACTTGCATTCTAATGGGAGAGATAATATGTAAACAACTAGATAGATAAAAGATATGATCAGAATAATCAGAAAGGACTCTGATTGGGGAAGGAAATTATCACCTGAAGGATGGGGAGGGCACCATACTAAGATGGTAGGCTAAGAATATTAGCTATAAAATATCTCCCCAAATCTGAAATATTCTCTCCAACAAAACACATAATATCTATGGACACATGCACTGGGTACACTAATAGAGAGACCATACATAGCAAATGCACAGGAAAAAGGCAAGTCATGCTTCTGACCCTTCATTGCCTTATTGTTCTTTTTCTTGTTAGTGTGTGGTGGTCTCATGATGCTCTCCCTTAGCAAAGCACTCTTCCAGAACAGGCTACTCAGCTAGGATCCCTGGGCCTGTTTCTCAGCTCAACTCAACTCCCAACACCCAAGCCCAGTTCTCTTCTTGATTCACAGAAATCTCATTCCTCAGATCTATCTCCTATTTTGACTAGGGGGTTAGTTCCCTGCTGGACGTAGTGTCCCCTAATAGGTGAGTAGATCAATGCCAAGATGCTAAGGCTAAAGGAAGGAAAGGAGATAGAAATCCTCCCCCAACCTCCCACCTGTGTAATTAGAAAATCTTGAACCCTTGGACTTTATCTCCCAGAATTCCTTTCCTTTTCATCCCCAAGCTGTGTGCTTATGTTGTTTGTATATAGTTGTGTGTAACCCTGTCCAGGCTCTCTCTTTTCCCGCATGCACAGCTGGGAAAGCAGGCTTTCCTCAGGCTTTTACTTTTGACTTTTCTTCTCTCACTTCAAGTTATTATTAATAAACTTTATAAAATATAATACTTAGAGTATTTGGATATTAATTTTTAATCTTACACACCTCTACAAAGAAATTAGGAACTAGTCACTTTTAAGGGCTAGTTTCTTCTTCCAAAATCGACTCTCTTTTTGACTGCTAGGAGTCATTTTTCTCAAAGCTAACTCTCATTTCAAATGTATACTTAAAGAATATGACTTGCTTTTTAAAGAGTTTCCATCAGTATGACTAGTCCTTGGCCATGCAATAGCTGCCTGACTTTAACTCCATATATTTTGATTTATTTCTTTTAATTCCATATATTTTGAATGGAGAAATTCACAGCTCATAAAAGAATAACAAAGTGTAAGCCCTTCTTTGTACTTTATTTAAAAATTCATTATCTCTATTACCTGTCCTTTTCTGTAATTAAATCAACTGGACTAGAGTAAATAAATTGAATAGAGATATCCTGATTAACTTGACCCACCTCCACTGTAACAAAGATTCAATTTCCTCAGAACCAATCCATTGTATAAATCATGATTACACTCATAGTCCGAGCAAAAGGAACATAATAATTTTTACCCTCGATGCTCCTCACTCATTCATTTGCTCTTTCATTCAAGTAGAGACCAGGCTCTTTGTGACTTAATCTACTCAACCATGGAATGAGCAGCCTGGGCTCATGCTATCCTGATTGTGAGTTAACCAGCACAAAAAATATGGCAAAATTCATCTGGACTGGCCCAGACCTCTGACCCAAGATCATGTCTCACTTCACCTTTGATTCTCTACCCCAGCTAGTTCATTGCCATCTATCCTACTCCTTCTGAATCATTCCTAAGAATTTTTCAAGAATCCATGGTCATATCATAATGAGGCATTAGATTAGCACTATATTGAGTGTGCTGAATAATCAATATTTTTAAATTTTTTATTTTAATATGACTAAGATATGTTGCACCTCAAAGATAACTTTTGAAAACAAAGTTACCAGTCTTTCCACCTTCTTTCACAAATCTAATTAAACCATGGAATAAATTCACTGCCTGCCAAATTCACATAGTCTTTATGGATCTATTACCCCAAAAAATGTTAAGCCTGCAACTTCAGAGATTGATGTTGTTTGGTTTCCTGTTTTTACTCAAGCTGCAAGTAAAAAAAAAAGATTTAAGGATTTTAACAGCAGGGTGTGATAGAAAGAGATTTAGAGTCAGAACACTTAGAATTTTATTCTAGACAACCTGAATCTAAATCTCAACCTGTGTGACTTTGGGCAAGTTATTTCTCATATCTGAGAGTCAGTTTCCTAATTCCTTAAAATGAATGGGTTGCAGTAGACTTGCTTGTCAACTCTGCAAGGGGGGTAGGGATGAGAGCAGGGAGAAAACATGAATCATGTAATAATGGAAAAAATTAAAAATTAAAAATTTAATAGAAAAAAAAGTGAATGGGTGGAATTATATCATCTCCAAGGTCCCCAACACCTCTAAATCCTATATGCATATATGTTTATGTAATTAACAATAAGTTTAATATGAGTCAACTATAAGTTATGGTTGTGCCTTTCCAAAAAAAAGTCATTTCACTCTTAGATGGAATCAATAAAATTATGGTGTCTAGAATAAAGGAGACAATAATCATGTTGGCCTGATCTAACCATATCTAAAGCATTAAGTTCTGGTAGCTCATTTTAGGAAATACATTGATAAGTTATAGCACATCCACAGGCTAGTGACCAGAATGCTCTAAAACCATGTTATGTATGATGGGTAGTTTACAGATCTAATTAATAATATTTAGTCTAGAGAAGAGACAACTTGGGTGGAACAGGATAAGTACCTTAAAAAATTAGGACAGTTGTCATATGGAAACAGTTGTCATATGGACTTATTCTCACAAGGTTATTGTGATAAAAGCATTGTATAAACCTTAAAAAGCCTTACAAGTGTGAGTTATCTCCTCCCTGACCCCACTACAGATGGAATTATGACCAAGGGATGAATGTTAAAAGGAAGTAGATATGGGGAAAATATATAGACAGGGGTTTTTTTCTGATAAATATTCACTCAAAGAATGGAATGATCTGTTAGTGAGTTCCCCCTCACTGTTAGCATTTCTCTCCTTTGTTAGGGAGTCAGTGGGATCATAGGGACTTCCAGAGCTTGAAAATACTTAAAAGAACATGTAATCTAAATCTATTATTTCGTAGATATGGAAGACGAGAAATCAAGAGGTAAGTGATTTTTCCCAAGGTTACAGATAGAAAAAGGCAGAGATGGATTTTGAACTTGGGTCTTTTAACTCTCCAAATCCAGTGCTAAGTCCGCTACATCCTCCCTTGACCTCCCACCCCCATTCCCATTCCCATCTCTACCTTCATTCTCATTCCCACCTTTATAGTTGTCCCCACCTCCATCCCCATGCCCATCCCCATTCCCTTGTTAACAACAATGACAACAAAAGGTATTCAAGCAATGGCTAAAAGCATATTTGTTGGAGAGTTTTCATAGGGGATCTGTATATTCAGGCATCGAAGTGGATTTTTAAAGCCCCTTCCAACTTCAAATCCTGTAATACTATTAAGCCCTATGAAGTTTTTTATTTTTTTGAAAATCTGCTTTTAAAAGCAATAAAATAGTAATAACCATAATTCTTCCAGTATGGAAATATATGTACATGATAAGTAACTGCCTTGGGCAAACTTTCCCCCTTTTCTCAAAATGGCATAATTATAAAACTGTGAGAAGCACAATCCTTGATGAAAGCTCCGGCATAACCTTACCAGCAACGGTGTTAAAAGGTGTCTCATTTACTGCATAAATCAGTGTTGCAAGTGGCATGCCCAGGAAACGGTAAAGGGGACGTATGAAGCAAAACCTTAAGAATTAAAAAAAACATGACCATGAGAAGGCAGGTATAGACAGATTTATTATGGCATTAGCAGGTCCTCTTCTGGCATTAATTAAAACCTCCAAGAAGATGCTAGATTCCAGGCCAAGACTACTATGTCAAGCAAGGACATCTCATAGGTGCTTATAGCTGACATCTTTTTCATTAGATAGCTATTAGAATAGAAATCTTCACTCAAATTCAGAAAAAGACCAATTTTAGACTTTCTACTTATCAACCCATGGAGTTGGTGAGCCAGACTAATGAAAATGAGATGGGGAAAAATTATACCACTTGACTAAAGAGGAATCCCTGCACTTCAGAATTAGAAGGACCTACAGAAATCTTGTATCTAAACAAAGATCCCCTTGATATAGTTTTAAACAAGAAATCTTCAAGTTTATGTTTAAAAACCTCTAATAAGAAAAAAATATGTTATCTCTCAAGACAGACCATTCTATTTCAGAACAATTGGTCTAAAGAATGAGAAGCTAGGTGGTATAGTGGGTAAAATACCCAGTTTGGAGTCCGGAAAACTTAGCTTCCTAGGTTTAAATCAAGCTTCAGACCCTTACTAGCTGTGGAATCCTAGACAAGTCACTTAACCCTGTTTGCCTCAGTTTCCTCATCTATCAAATGAACCAGAGAAGGAAATGGCAAAACACTCCAGTTTCTTTGCCAAGAAAACGCCAAATAAGATTACCAAGAGTTGAACACAACTGAAATGACTGAATAACAACTACCTTAACTTCAGTGAAAAAGCTATGGCTATTTAATGAATGAGAATCAGTGTGGCATAATGGATAGAGAGCTAACCTTGTCAGGAAGACCTGAGTTCAGGCTCTGCCTCTGACATATTCTGTGTCTCTCTGCAAGTCTTTATATTATAAGTTTCAGGGAAAATATCAACCTATGTTAGTAGATGGAGTTTCCTTATCCAGGATTTCCAAAGAAATCATAGGTCCCATTATTATCCATTATTTAATGAAATAGGCATGGCAAATTAAACATTTATGAAATTACTCTTAGAATTTTTGATAGAGAAGAGAAAAGTTGAGCAATTTGACAATTACTTTAGATTTGAATAGCATAGATATTAGAGGGATTTAAAAAAGAAAAGATAGGAACTCAGGAACTAGGAAATCAGTTCAAGAGAAATGGGAACTTCTCAAGAATGAAATTCTGAAGACACAAAGAGAAATACTTCTGACAAGGAGATGTTATCAAAAGAGACCTATGTGGATACATTTAGAACTCATTGGGGGCAGCTCGGTTTTGTTTTGTTTTGTTTTGTTTTGTTTTGTTTTGTTTTGTTTTGTTTTGTTTTGTTTAAGATGTGCATGGGAGGTGTTCAGTTAAGAGAAAATGAATACAAAAGTATGACACAATCTTGTAAGAAGAGTATCAGAAATGTTCAAGCTCATAATGTGCTAAAACCTTCTCGGAAAACTAAGAGCAATACAAAATGTGTGGATGTTTGTTTGTAATCTATATTAGAGAAAAAGGTGGGCAAGCTAGATGATGCAATGGGTAGAAAACACTGACCCTGAAGTCAAGAGTCTTGAGAGTTCAAATCCAAACTCAGACATAACAGCTGTGTGACTCTGGGCAAGTCACTTAACTGCTTCAGTTTCCTAATCTATAAAATAATCTGGAGAAGGAAATAGCAAACTACTCTAGTATCTTTGCCCAAAAAATCCCAAATGGGGTCATGAAGACAGGCATGACTAGACAGAAAAAAGAGAAAAGAGAAGTCTCTGGGAAAGGATAGGAGGGTTGCTAGATGTATATGAGATGATGACTTAACAATGGCTAAAAGGCAGAGCTACTTATGATTTATGATCTGTTTTCTCTTGTCTTCTTCTGTTTTCTACTTCTCTCGTATTTGAATATATAGTATAACAAAGAGAAACAGCATGTGTAGTGGAATAAAGACTGGATATAAGTCCTGTCCCAGATTCATAATGACTTTGTGATTACAGGCAAGTTATTTAATTCTCTAATATTTTTCAAGCAGCTCTCAAAAACTATGAATTACAAGTGAATTGTTGATCTGCTTTGGTAGAAAGAGTTTCAACAGTAGGAGTGGAATGAAAGCAAAGGTCCAAAGCACCACCAAAAAAATTAAAAAAGAGATGAATAGAGGGAGGGAGGGACAGAAAGAAGGAGGCAAAGAAAGAGGGTGGATGAGGAAGGAAAAGGGGAAGCAGAGAGAGAGAAAGAGAGAGAGAACCCCATTTCAAATAGCATGGCTTGTTATTGGAGGCCTAACTGTCAATAATTTTCTATTTTTCAAACATAAGGGAGTTTACATTATTAAATTACATCCTTTAAAAAATAGACACTGCTTTGTGTTACAGGCTATATTGAATGTAAAAGTCCCCTTCCTTCTAGCCTTCCCAGCTGATGGAGAGAAGCAGTAAATGCTTGTTGTGGCAACAAAGGAAGCATCACAACTCATGATCACATCTGCTCATCTACGAGGAAAAAATTATTTTCTCTACAAAAATCTGACAAAATAAGAATATCAAAATAAGCTTCAGGTGGTGGATTCATTCATTAATTTATTGAGCAAAAATATTTTGAGCATCTACTACTTGTTAACTGCTATAGGAATGGAAAGTCTTTGCCTTTGAGGAATAGACCATCTAGGAGGGAGGGAAAAACACGTATAGAAATGGCTATAAGCCCTGCACAGACTGGGATACTAGAACGGAGTTATAATCAAAGTACTATGAGGGTTCCGAATAAGAAAAGAGAACTTCCAAAGCCTAGGATGGGTCAGGAAAGCCTTCATAGAATCAAGGAGCTTTAAAATTAAATTAATAACAACATAGTATCAGGAGAGATGAACTTCAGAATAAGCTGAGGCCCACAAGGAAATATAAACAAAAGAAAGATATTTTTGAGGAAGAATATATTAGGGGGAAAGGAGAGGATCAGAGAGGTTGTTAAAGAAATATTAAGGAAAAGAAAAAGAGTAGAACCATTGTTTGGCTTGGACGGTATATTGATAACAGCTGATGGAGAGAAGGTAGGAACTGCTCAGCCTAATTCATTCCTGTTCCCTACAGGTAAGGAGGTGACAGTCTTAATATACTTTATCATGGGCAGACTACATCTGGAGTTCTGCATTTAGTTCTGGGAACCACATTTTGGGAAAGATATTGGTAATAATAGAGAGTACTCAGAGAAAAGCAGCCAAGAATAAGAATGATCTTAAAATAACTTCATAAGATCAGCTATAGCAGTGATGGTGAACCATTTAAAGATGGGATGCCAGACCCCACCCCTACTCTATCCCTAGACAGAGTGTTATGCCCCTCCCTCCCAGTTAGGGGCACACCTGCCATGCTTTATGCACATAGGGGAGGGATAAAGCATTCCCCTTGGGCTGCTGGGCAGAGAGGTGGGTGAAGTGAGGAGTGTTCTCAGAGTAGACAGGGGGAAGGGAGTGGCCTGAGCACTCTGCTTCCCTCCAGCTCTGCAGCCTGTGAGTTGTCCACCTTACCCACTATGCACTCCCATTGGCTACTCGGTAGAGGGATGGGGATGGGAAAATGTCATCAGGCGCAATGGAGAAGGGGAGGGGAGAAGCTCTGCAATTCTAGTAAGAAACACGGGGGTGGGAAGAGGTGGGGAAGCTGGGAAGGGTAGCTATGTGCCCACACAGAGTGTTCTGCATGCCATCTTTGGCACCTGTGCTATAGGTTTGCCATCACTGAGCTATAAGAACTTGGAAGAGAAGAATATTGCATGATAGCTATATTCAAGTATGAGAAAAGCTTTCATATGAAAGAGATATTAGACTAGTCCTACTTGGCTCTTGAATCAGAAGCACAGAATCATACAATTAGAGTATATTAAAGAATCTTTTTTAAAAAATTATTTTAAAAATTACCTTTTAAAATATAGAATATTGTATAAGCCATAACAATAATATATATGATTTGTTATTAAAATGTAATAAATTATAATAAATATGCTTATCCAAGAGAAACAAATTTTCACATTAATTATATCCAAAAATCTATGTCTCATTCTTTTTTTTTCCCCTCCCTCCCACCACTCGCCAAAAAGGTGATATGATAGAGGTTGTACATATATTAACATATAATACATATCTCCCTGTTCATCATTGTCTCATCTTTGAAAATGAAGTGTCATAGGAGCAGGTAAGTGGCACAGTAGATAAAGCACCAGGCCTGGAATTGGGAGGACATGGGTTGAAAGCTGACCTCAGACACTTCCTTAGCTATATAACCCTGGCCAAATTCTTAACCCCAATTGCCTACCCAAAAGATAAGGAAAAAAAGAAAAGAAAGAAAAGAGAAAAAGGAAAGAAGAAAGAAAGAAAGAAAGAAAGAAAGAAAGAAAGAAAGAAAGAAAGAAAGAAAGAAAGAAAGAAAGAAAGAAAGAAAGAAAGAAAGAAA
>NC_058133.1:186222130-186231833 GCF_016433145.1 Gracilinanus agilis
GGAAGGAAGGAAGGAAGGAAGGAAGGAAGGAAGGAAGGAAGGAAGGAAGGAAGGAAAGAAGGAAGGAAGGTAGCCCAATATAAATAACTATTAACATACAATATTAAATAAATTAGAGAGGTACAAAATCAAGAGCTATATGAAGGCCTATAGGAAAGTTGTTACTTATTGAAGTTTATAAGATGTAGAGCTAGCTTCTACAACAAATGAATGCCTAGGAAGAATTTAGTATAGTTCTCACTAATCCTAAATGGTTTTCAGTCCTTCCTGTAGCTGGTATAGGACACTAGGCTTTAGGCCAACTAAGCTTCAAAGTCCTACAGTAGCCTATCCTAAATCCGTGCCTGCTTGTTATCAAAGTACCCTGAACACTTTTCACAGGAAACCATCACTGAGGATTTTAGCCTTAAAATTTACCTAACTGTCCTTCAGTTTTTGTTCTCTTAGAAGCCTTAAATTCATAGGATTTGGAGCTAAAAGGGATGATAGAAATAGCATCGTCCAACTACCATATTTCATAATGACCATACAAAAATAGAAGAAAAAAATTACTTTTTTTAAGATGGACGATTACTATCCATTCAGCTCTTTTTGTCCATGACAGCATGTTTAAGACCCCCTTCTTCCTTTTGCTATGTGCTGAAGACCATCATGTCTAACGTCTCCAGAGCCTTGCTAGTTCTATTCTTTCTCTGGTTGCCCCTGATAACAGGAGTCTGCTTAAGTCTTGAGTCTTCCTTTAGAAGTCATGACTAAAATGGAGATTATTTTTTCATAGGAGAATTGTGGCAGATCAGGCGACATAATAGGTGGGGGGAGCATTGGCATAGAAATCAAAAGACTTAGAGGAGAACCTAATGGTTCCCTAATGGCTGCCAGCTGCAAATGTTGACCGCACAATTTACCAACTTTGAAAATTTAGTCAAGTAATTTTATCTCTCCAGGTCTTATTTTCTTACTCTGTAAAGTTAGGTTATTGGATTAAATAAATGTTAGGTCCTCTCTAGCTCTAAATCCTAGCAACTATTACCTCCATTTTTTAAAAAAAGGTCTATTTCTAACACTTAAAGACTTTCAGGCCATCTGCTAAAACTGGACTCATTTTAGGAATCATCTAAACATACTATAAACTTGAAAAAGTTTCAGGAGGCCAAACTTTTAGCCAATCAGGTGCTCCCCAAATAATCCTTTGGGTTAGACTCACTGCAGAAGTTCTGCCTAACTGCTTTTACAGCTGGAAGCCATTGGGAAAACACCAAGGGGTTCCATCATTAGCATCTCAATGTAGCTGTTGTGGGATTCAGGAAAGGAACAAATTTGCAGAGAGAGTGGTACACTAATTAAAACAGAATTCTGTGTGGACTTTTCACATGTGGATTAATTAAATGCAATTAGCATAGAAGGCAGAATGGGTGCTGGGTGGGACGGGCTGATCTGTGCACATTTCGAGCCAGAATGGGAGCATTAGGTTTTTGATCCAGAGCTAGGGGCACCTGATTCTGCAGTCTCTGCTCGTATTTCCATCCGGGTTGGGTGAGTGCCACACAGCAGGCCAGGCAAGCTCCCAGGATGTCAGGCCACTCAGCAGACTTCTATTGCATCACACAACCCCAGAACATCAGAACTGGGAAGCACCTTGGAGACCATCTAGTATAATCCTCTCATCTGACAAAGGGGGAACCTGAACACAGTCAGGAGAGTTGGGTCTAATTCCCAGATCTGTTACTTGCTTGATTTTCTTCCTCTATAGAGGAAGGAATTAGAATGGCTTCCTCCAAGGTCCCTTCTGGCTCAAAATCTATGCTGCTGAAATCCAATATGATTTCATGCTTCTGTGATCTCTAAGATCCCCACCATGTCTAAATCTTTGATCCTTTACCCTCCTGTGGCACCACAACTTGCACAAGATCCCCAAATTACTTATTGCCATTGGTGAAACTTATAGTTTTCCAGGGACTCCCGCTCTGGTGGGGATTCAGATGGCTGCTGTTTCTCACTGCTTTGGCGGAGAACCCAGAAAGGTATAGATGTTCCTGCCCTCCAGGAAGGGGCAGGTTGTACTTCAACCTTAGATCACATCTCAAATAGCCCACAGGATTGAATGATCCAAAGCAAATGTCTACTGAAGACAAGCTGTATTTCAAGAAAAGAACCAGATCCAGCTAAGCAACAGACCATTAAGGCATCTATGAACGGGAAATATAGTCAGTGTTTGCAAATGATGAGAGCAAAGGTCTCTTAGCCACTGTATTCTTTGTGTTTATTGACTTTAGAATATGACAACCAGGCAAGACAGTGGATAGAGGACTCGACCTGGGGTTGGAAAACTCACATTCCTGAGTTCAAATCCTCCCTCAAATTCTGTGATTTAGTTCTGGGAAAAGTCACTTAACCCTGGAGAAGGAAAAGTCACTTAACCCTGGAGAAGGAAAAGTCACTTAACCCTGGAGAAGCAATCCACTCTAGTATCTTTGCCAAGAAAACACAAAAAAAGATCACAAAGAGTTAGAAATGACTCCACATAAAATGTGACAAGGAACAGCTAGTTGGCTCGGTAGATATCTAGTGTCAGGCCTAGAGACAGGAGGTTCTGATTTCCAATCTGATCTTCAACTCTTCCTAGCTACATGAACCTAGGCAAGTCATTTAACTCCATTTGCCTAGCCTTGGATGCTCTTCTGCCTTAGAACCAATAGTATTCTAAGACAGAAGGAAAATAAAAAATAAATTAAAAATAAGGTTTTTTAGGGGATAGTTAATTAGTTAAAGGAATGCTATAAATAAATGAACGAACGAATGAATAAGTAATTCTAAGTTTGAATTCAGCTTCAGATACTTAGCTGTGTGACTGTGGGCAAGTCAACTAACCTCTGTTTGCCTCCATTTCCTCAACTAAAATGGGGATGACCATGCAGAGCTATTGTAAGAATCAAATATGTTAGGTTTTTTTTTTAAAAAAAACACTTAGCTGAGTATCTGGCACATAGTAGATACTATATAAATGCTTATTCTCTTGCCTACCTAACATAAAACAAACTGCCACCAGCCAGTATTCCAGATCAGGACTTTGTTCTCACCAAAAACAAAAATGCATATAGATTATTTTTACCCTTATGGCAGTTTGTTTTTCTGTGATCAAAATAGTGTAAGTTGAAACTGACTTTTCCAAAGAATCAATATTATAACAGGAGGTTAGGTTCCTGATCAAAAGTTTAATGTTCTCAGGGAAGGGGATGGAAATCATGCCACATGGCAGCATATCTTAGGGAGAATGATGAAGCTTAGATAGTGACTGTGGCAGAGAGAAAGCACCCCTCCCAATGGATCAGCACCCAAAGCTACTGTGCTCCAACCTATTCACGGTTCTTTGATGATATTTTGAAAGAGATAAAACATTTTCTGGCTTCTTGAGAAACTGATCCAAGCTTTGTCCTCTCTAATACCATCTTTTTCTCTCTTTAAATGTGCCCACCTTGGGTCGATGGGGATATGATTGGGGATGTGGACTCTAAATGATCGTCCTAGTGCAAATATCAATAATATGGAAATAGGTCTTGATCAATGGCACAAGTAAAACCCAGTAGAATTGCTCATTGGCTATGGGAGTGGGGTGGGAGAAGGGGAGGGAAAGAACATGAATCATGTAACCATGGAAAATTTTTCTTAATTAATTAAAATAATAATAATAAAATAAAATGTTAATATTCCAAAAGAAAAAATGTCCCCCCTTTCTTTTAAACCCCTTACCTTGAACTTGAGGGGATTGAAATCAATTACTTGAATTGTAAACTTTTATGCCAAAGGGGATTGCCCCTTAATTGGCTTTTTGTCAATATCTTAGAATCAATACTTAGTATAGGTTCCAAGACAGAAGAGCAGTAAGGACTAGGAAATTAGAGTTAAGTATGCTCAGGGTCACACAGCTATAAAGGGTCTGAGACCAGATTCAAACCCAGAACCTCCCCTCTCCAAGCCTGTGTCCTATTCATTCTTCTCCCTTGCTGTCCCTTAAATGTTCCTTTAATAATCCTGGCCATTAGAGTTCAGGATGTTGGTCTTTCTGCTATGGGCAAAGGTTGGGGCATGAAAAAGCTCTTCAAGCCACCATATTGATAGGCCAAACTTGAAAGACAGGCTATCAAATACAAGCTTTACGCCCAGAGTCTCTAGACAGATTTCCTACTATCTCCCACCTGGAGGCAGTAAGACAACAATCTTTTATTAAGTGCTTATTTTTTTTTCCAAGCACTGTGCTTTGGAAATATAAATACAAACAAAAAGAAAGACAGTCCCTGCCTTCAAAGATGGAAGACGACAGCACATAAAAGGGAAGTAAAAATCAGGGAGTGGGGCTGGGAGGAGAGTTAAGGGAGAGAAGGCAGCTGACCTGGGGAATGATGTTGAAGTCCACAGGATCAAAAGCACAAGAAGGAGTGGAATGAAGGTTGATTGACCTAGAACCCTCTCTAAAATGGAGGACCTAATGGAAACTCACCAATGGGAGAATGGGCTAAGATGACAGAAGGATGTACCAAGATGAGGAGGCCTCATTTGATGAGGAAAGTTCCAGAATGAGACTGAAACTAAAGCAGAGAATTAAAGTACAAAAGGTCAAAAGCAGAGCTGGGAAGAAAATGAAGAATGATCAGCCTGTATCTCTCTGCAAAACAGAGGCCTCAGGATGAATTCACCAATGGGGAAAAGGGCCCAATATGGCATAAAGATGTCCTATGGTCAGAAAATCACAGGAGTGAATGGATGTTCCAGAGTGAGGAACAAGGGATACAACATTTACTCATTACTGACTTCTTCCCCTTTCCTTATAGATCGATATAAGCAAGCATGGTCTCTATCAGAGGAGCCGCCATTTTGATTTTACGTATCCAATCTGGAAAGTCAATCCTAGAAACAGTTGAGCAGGCCAGGAACTCTCAAAGAGACACACAAGGCTCTCAAATGGAAATAATTGAAGGGCTTCCTGGATGAAATGTGGGTAGAGAAATTCTACCAGTTCCCCAGCTCAGAGTCCATATAATGTTTGCTACATGCACTTAGCTCAGTGCCTGGAACATAGTAGGAACTTAATAAATGTTTATCAACTGACTGATTGAGATGCATAGCCATCACTGCAATACTCATTCTTCCTTGCTCAAAGGAGAAGGCCAAAATCAATAACGGTTCACTAGCAGAGAGATTATCTTGTCTGTTACCTTTTATACCCTACCTAATAGGAGAACAGCCATTAAAATGGTCCTGGTTGAGAGAACATATTGTTCTTGGGTAGCAGGCCCATTTTTCCCCAGTTACTGATAGTTTCACTTGCTGCTTGGTTACACGATGGGCACATCTTCCTCGTCTATTCTTTTACTTGCTCCTTATCTCTTGGTAAAAGAAAGTCCTGTGTTTGACTATGGAAATCCATTTTCTCAAAATCGACCGGGTGGTATAGAGTTCTATTTATGCAGCCTGCCAAAAATGCAATATATAATCATTATTTTGAACTTTAGATATCCTGTAATTTCAGAAGGGTGGGTAATCCTACCAATGCAAATTAACCCTCAAAAATTAAATTCATGGCAAACCATCTCACAATAAAACCTTCTGAGATCCTTTTTTATTCAGCTGGGCTAATTTTTATTCAGCAGATCCATTATGGATTAGTGGAAAGAATACTGACTCAAGTCAAAAGATCTCAGTTTAAATACTGAAAGTCACTTTAGCTTCCACAGCCCCCAAGTTGCACTTATAATAAGTACTCTGCTACGTGGCTCTAACAGTCTCTTCTAGTTCTAGATATCCATTACTATGATCCATGCTCAAAGCTTTCCCAGTTACTTTCCAGTTACTTACTCCTGATCCTCTGCACTTTCTCTGCTATATCACAGAAGCTTCTTCACCAGTGTGGCCTCTTCCTCTAAATGCCTACTTCTTCCCAAAACTCCTCTTTAAGGAAGATGCCCAGGCCAGCCATGCCTACATTCTTCTCTAGGTTGCACTCCCATCTCTCCAGACTTTCTCTACCCTGAGTCTACACTAGGTACCCCCATCTTTTAGGCTTCTTTTTGTCCTGTCTTCCCTCATAAGAATGTAAACTCTTTGATGGCAGGATGCTTGGATGTGTATGCTGAACCCAATGCTTAACAGTGCCTGGCAAAGAATAAGGACTGAATAAATGTTTGTAGCATCCAAAGGACTCTCCAAAGATTGCTTTCCATTGGCAGAACCTTTGAAAACCAAAGGTCATGATGGAATACTATTATGCTCTTAAAATGAAGGGAATGGTTTCAGAAAGAAGAACTATAGGAACTGATGCAAAATGTTGTAAGAAGAACCAAGAGGACAATCTACACAGTAATAGCAATTTCATAAGATATAATCATCTGTGAAAAACTTAGTAATTTTAATCAATGCAATGAACTACCATAGCTCCAAAGGATTCATGATATGAAAATGCTATCTAGAGGGCAGAAAGGTGGCTAAGTGGACAGAGAGCCAAACCTAGAAACAGGAGGGTCTGGGTTCAAATCTGGCCTCAGACATCTTTTTGCTATATGACACTGGACAAGTCACTTAGTCCACTGCCTAGTTCTTACTGCTCTTCTGTATTAGAATAAATGCTTAGTATGCATTCTGAGACAAAAATGAAAAGTTTTTAAAATAAAATAAAAAATTAAAATGCCATCCGTCCATAGAAAGAGAACAATAGGACTCAGGGTGAAGATTACATTTTTTGGCTAATGTAGAAATGTATTTTACATGACCATATGTATAATAAGTATCACATTTCTTGACTTCTCAATGGGTGTGGGAGAAAGGGAAGGGAGCAAGAAGATGTGGAACTGAAAACAAAAATGAAATTTTAAAAAACAAAAAATTTTAAAAAGAATTAACTGTGACATTCAGCAACTAGGGAAGGAAAAGGAAACCCAAGGATCTCCTGCCCATCTAAAGAGTCATCAGAAAAGACCTTCAATCAAGGTAAGTTTTTAGAAGAAACCTTAGGGAGCAGCTAGGTGGCTTAATGGATTGAGAGCCAAGTCTGGAGGCAGGAGGTCCGGGATTCAAATTTGGCCTCAGACACTTCTTAGCCATATGACCCTAGGGAAGTCACTTAACCCTATTACCTAGCCCCTACTGCCCTTCTGCCTTGGAACCAAAACACAGTATTGATTCTAAGACTGAAAGTAAAGGTTTAATGGGAAAAAAAGAAGCCATAAATGATCATCCGGGCATGGCACCTAGCAAAGCACTCACTACAAGTGCAAATTGGTGAAAGTCACATCTCTGTAAACCAGGTGTGTTTTGCCTCCCATTTCCTATATCCAACTATGGAATTACTCATCAATTGTTTCTTAATTTCATACAGCACTTTGCCTTCAAAAAGATTATATACTGACTTTCTCCAAGTGTACTGTTTTAAAAGGAAGAAATCTGACATCCTGGTTTTTCAGATCTTCAGCTTATTCAAGATACCAAAGTATTTTAAAGATTCCTCAAAGAGTCTATCCTGAAGCTTCAGAAACAGAATTAAAAGTGTATATGGTACCAAAGAGATGTCAGTCAGGGCAAAGCCAAATCAAATAATTAACAAGCATTTTTATTAAGCATTTACCATGTTTCACAAACTGTGCTAAGCTCTGGGAATACAAAAAAGCAAAAAGACAGTCCCAGCTTTCAAGGAGTTTACATTTTAATGGGAGAACACAACCCAAAGGAAGATGGAAAAGAGAGGTGGGGAGGAGGAGATTGAATAGATGGTCCAGAAGGAATAGAGAGGTAGGGTGGGAGAAACAGAGTGGAATGGGGCAGAAAGAAGTCCAGAGAACCAAGGGTTGTTGTGGGAGCTGTAAATTGGTACAACTATTACAGAAAGCAACTTGAAATCATGTAAATAAAGTGGATAAAATGTCTATACCTTTAACCTAAAGCTTCCACTGTTAGGCATATGCCACAAGGAGGTCAATGAAAAAAAAAAAAAGAAAGAAAGAAAAGACTCCATATTCACCAAAATATTTATGGCAATATTTTTTAAGTAAATGCCTGGGAAGAAGTTGGATGCCCAATTATGTAATAGATAAACAAATGGTGGTATAATCATATAATAGAATATCATGTAGTATAAAAAACCATGAGCAAGGTGAATTCAGAGAAACATGAAAAGATTTATCTGATTGATGCAAAGTAAAGTAAGTAAAATCAGAAAAATGTACAATGCCTACAATGTGAATGGGAAGAACAACCACAAAAAAAAATCAAACTGTTGAAATAATAAAGAATAAGTTTGGGGGCAGCTGGGTAGCTCAGTGGATTGAGAGCCAGGCCTAGAGCCGGGAGGTCCTAGAGAAATGGACTAAATATGACTGACCTGAACACTTCCCTCAAAGTGGAGGTTTGGGGAAGAACTAAATAATCAGAGGAAAGAGCTATGGACCCACAGGGCAGGCAGGATCTTTTAGGGTAAGAAGACAGATGGCTAACAGTGGAAAAAAGAATCTGTGGAATCAAGGACAGAGCCCAGAGAGGAATAAAGAAGTGAGCATTGCTGGCCTGAGCACTTTCCTTAAAAACAGAGATGCTAACAGAATTGACCGATCAAAGGAAGGGGTCACAAGGGAAGAAGGATCTTCCAGGGTGAAAATGCTGCTTGATTAAAGTGAAGAAAAAGTCAAGATAAAGCCCAAAGAAACATGAAGGAATAAGCAGAAGAATAACATTAATGATCTTAAGACTATAGGGAGTTGCAAGGCAGTAGGCATGACTAACCAGAATCCCACTGAGGTTATATTTATATTGAACAATAGGTTAACATCTCTTTTGTCTCTTATATTTAATTTTTTAAGTATGTGAGAAATCATTAAAGTTACTATAGCAGCTTCTTATTTCTGTTATAAATCATAATGCCTGAGAAATGGTCTTTAACTTAGCTATTCAGAAGTTTCTAATGTTCTGACATGTGCAGTCAAGAATGACTATTATGCTTCCAGCTAATATTCACTTTCAGCTACCCATTTCCAAATATTCAAATATGTCCTTCCCTGCTCCAGGTACAAGGACTCATTAACTTATGAAACACCTTTCTAAGCCATAGAAGGTCAAACATTGTATAAGAACAGTTCTGTTAGAGAATGGAACAGGCCAGTCTAAATGGAATCATTCAGACTCCAGAAAGTCCACAGAATTCATTTTAAAGGGTGGATCTAGACTTTCTTCCATTAATCACATTTTTATCCCTTTATTTCCTTAAACACATCTGTGAACACAAATAATTCAAAAGAAAACGCCGAAAATGGAAGACTCTCAAAAATTGAGCCAAATTAATAGAAAATATAAAACCAAAAAAGATTAAAACGGTTCTCAAAAATTTTTTAAACTATCAGTAGCCACATGAAAAAATGATCTGAATCACTGATAATAGGAGAAATGTTTATCCTATCAACTCTGAGGTTTTACCTCTCATTCAGCAAATTGACAAAAATAACCAAAAGATGGGAATTGTAGAGGATATGGAAAAACAGGCACACTAAGCAGTTATTGTGGGAGCTGTAAATTGGTACAACTATTACAGAAAGCAACTTGAAATCATGTAAATAAAGTGGATAAAATGTCTATACATTTAACCTAAAGCTTCCACTGTTAGGCATATGACAAGGAGGTGAAAGAAAGAAAGAAAGAAAGAAAGAAAGAAAGAAAGAAAGAAAGAAAG
>NC_058133.1:186234597-186245759 GCF_016433145.1 Gracilinanus agilis
AAAGAAAGAAAGAAAGAAAGAAAGAAAGAAAGAAAGAAAGAAAGAAAGAAAGAAAGAAAGAAAGAAAGAAAGAAAGAAAGAAGGAAGGAAGGAAGGAAGGAAGGAAGGAAGGAAGGAAGGAAGGAAGGAAGGAAGGAAGGAAGGAAGGTTGGTTTTTACCTATGCATAATTTAATCCTGGAGACACAAAGTTGTCCACAGACAACTTATCAAAATCATACCTTTAATATATCATCTGTTCTGCTCTACTGTTGATGGATTTTTTTTCCTCTCTCAGAATTGCTTCTCCTACTAGGGACTAGAGATGGGAACCTCAGAACCATAAGGCTCAGTCAAGGGTGAAACCCCCTCTGAGTCTGCTTTTCATCTTTAGTATCAGTCTTGGTGTTAACTAGTTTGACAGATACCCTTGCTGCACCCAATTATAGAAGATATTTAGTACACAACAGGATTATAACCCAGGAAAAGGTGATACATAAAAACAACATATATAGGAGAATCTTTTGCCTATAAGTAAAATGCAAATAAGAGAGGTAAGGAGCACAAGAACATCTGAACTAACTTTTAATTGAAACCATTTTTTAGCACTGTAAACAGAATGTTTTTTTTAATTATTCTAAACTTAGTAACAATAAAGCCAAACATTTAAATACACAAACAAGAATAAAAAATGATCATACATGAAATGGTAATCTCTGTTATTTAGTTTGTTTAAGAAATGTTAGTCTTTTGTATTAAAACATATTTTACTTGTTTTTTAATTAGAAGCTATATTTATGTGACATGTAAATTTTTTTTTACCAGAAACTCGTTTTTTTATAATGGCTGTGGTGGCAGTTGTTATAGTCTTTTACTTCACCTAAATTCCAGAAGGTTCTAATGGAGGCAAATGATACTTCGTTATAGGTCAAGAATATAAAAGGAAGAGGATTTTTCTGGAGCAGGAGTTCTTAACCCTTTTTGTATCATGGACCTCTTTGGTAGTCTGGTGAAGCATATGTACCCCTTCTCAGAAAAAAAAATTTTTTAATGCCTAATTTAAGGAAATTCAAACTCTAATGAGAGATTAGTGAAAATAAAGATGTAGTTTTTTCACATCCAAGTTTGTGGACCCCCTGAAATCCATTCATAGTCCAATGGACCCCAAGTTAAGAATGACTGCTCTAGTATTCTCATAAAGGGAAGAGCAAAGAGGCAGGTCTAAGCCTTTTATATAGTACCTCCTATATGCCAGGCACTATGCTAAGAGCTTTTGTAAATATTATCTCATTGGATCCTGTTAGAGATATCAAAGGGCAAGGATCTTCAACCTGGAATCACAGCTCACTCAGGTGAAACTATTGCGAGAAGAAAGTTAAATCTGATCAACAGTTGCTTGTAAAGAGAAATATACTTAGGCAGGACAAATTGATGAAGAATGAAGACATTTTTCATGTGCAATTTAAGTTCAAAACCTCTATTCTGGACTTAAAGTGAAAATGATAACATCTTTGAAAAGGGTGAATAGACTATTGGTGTTGGAAAAGCTAGAAGTATTTCATCCAGTAGGCACAAGTACAAGGCTTTAGAGGAAATCCATTTTAAGCATTCAAGAGATAAAACCTATAAGGCAAATGGGGAAAATGGAATGTTTGCTAGCTCTATGAATATGTATGGTTCTGAATGACACTCATAATAATGAAAGTGTAGGAAATGTTTGTGTTTACTTCTTCAGTAAGTTTGGGAGACAATATGTTTGTATGGCAGCTAGATGGAATAGAGTGCCAAGCCTAGAATCAGGAAGACTCATCTTTGTGAATTGAGATCATCTGGCCTCAGATATTTAGTGCTATGTGGCCCTAGGTAGGTCACTTTGCCCTGTTTGCCTCAGTTTTCTCATCTGTAGAATGAGCTGGAGAAGGAAATGGCAAACCATTCCACCATCTTTGCCAAGAAAAACCCAAACGGGGTCACAAAGAGTCCGACATGGTTAACATGACTGAACAACAACATCAATATATTTCCAGATATAGTCCCTGAGTCAGTTGCTTTAGCTTAACTGTTTTTTCCTTGTCATAACTGAGAGTTTTTGTATACAGACTTGAAGGAGTAAAATATGGAGTAATCCATAAATGACTGTTACAGAAACAAAGGTACCAAAAAATATATACTTTTTTCAAGGAGATAGATTGATATTCAATAAGCCAAAAGGGAAAAGAGGGGATTCATAGTATAGAAAGTTGAATGAACAAAAAGGTAGGATGTGTTCCAAGGCAGAGACATGAGAGCTATTTAATTTGATTAAACGGTAAAGTATGTGAAGGGGATAATATAGGATACAGTTGGAAAGGTGAGGCAGCACCAGATGGGGACATCAACTCTTTAAGGTTTCTAAAGCATTTTATAAATATCATCTCATTGTATACTCACAATATCTCTGGGAGGTTAGGGCTAATTATGTCCATTTTACAGATAAGTAAACTGAGGCAGAGATTAAGTGATTTGCCCAGGTGTGCAGATGTTAGGAGAGCTTGAACTGTATTTGGTGATCAATTGGGAGCTACTGAAGGTTTTAGAGTGGAATACCACCACATCTATGCAAATATGTGTGATTTACTAATAGCTCCTCACTGTTCTGGCATCTCACAGTTGCAAGCAGCAGACTCATATGTCATTTATCTAGGTTACTGCTATCTTTTCCGGAGCCAAGAAAACCCTCTGGACCCACCTCAACACTTTGGAGTCAATGTTAACTCTGCATGAACCACTTTCTAGTCTTGGGTCATAAGTGATAAATCTGAGTCACTTAGAAATATAATCCCCTCACCCCCCCAAAAAAAATACATCACATGTACGTGTATGGGGTATGAAGGGAGGATTCAAATCTCTGGCATGAGGGCTTGCCAAGCCTTTTCAGGTCTGCTCATGCATCTTTGGTGTCTGCCTGTCATCCAGCTCTCATCTGTGGCTCCCAAGATGCTGTAGATGCTCAGCAGCCATCCTCTGGCTAAAACTGTCTCAGCAGACTGGCTAACCTAAGTTGAACTGGCAGGCTTCAAACCTGTCAATGAGTTAGGGGGCTGCCTACCCCGAGTGTGTGAAGGCTTCCCCTTCCAGAATGGGTTGATGAGAGCAAAATATTCTGCCTGCCATGAATGTGGCTGAAGCAGGTGTTACAGTGTGCTTAGAGCTTGGCCAGACATCAAAGAAACCAGGATCATGCACTGCCTCCTGAGCCATCATGGGTCGTCCTGGCTTTTGTCTGGCCACTGAACTGCTCTATCCTCCTCTAGAGTCATTTAAGCATTAAAAATCATGTTTTTAATGAATTTATTACTCATACACATGACCTCTGATTTCCTAGCACTGTCATTGAGCCTCGGGTAACACATCCTTATCACCTTTCCAGGGTAGATTTATATCGATGGGATGAAAAAGAACAGAGCAGCCTCCTCCCGGACAATATTTTTGTTTACTGAAAACAAAAAGAAACATAATGGAGTCAATGCTGCTACTGAGCAAGACTGGAGATTAGGAGGGGAGAAAAGGACGCAATTTAATATTTGAATATGTATTATCTGAAAATTATAAATGCCACCATGTCTGAATTATTAGAATAGTGATTTGAGTTGATTAAAATGGAAATAAAGTAATTAACCTGCAAGCTAATAGGATTATTGAGATGAAGATACTTCTTTTCTCCCAGTACCCAGGGGACATAACAGCCCAATTCACAGAAGATCTATCCATCAGCATCCATCCTCCCAAGGCACTTCAATAGTCTCCTCATATGGCTCATGTGAAGGTCTCCTTAAGCTAATTCTGCAAGGGTCCTAGATCAAGAGAGGGACCGAAAGCAAACCAACCATTCTCATTTCAGTTCTTGTTTCTTTTTCCCTTAAAAAAAATTACCATGGGGGAAGCAAGGTGGCTCAGTGGATAGAGAACCAGGTCTGGAGACAGAAGGTCCTGTATCCAAATTTGGCCTCAGTTTCTAGCTCTGTCACCCTGGACAAGTCACTTAGCCCTCATTGCCACTTTTCTGCCTTGGAACCAGTGCTTCATATCAATTCTAAGACAGAAGGTAAGGGTTTTGTGGTTTTTGTTGTTTTCTTTTTTAATCTTCTGTCTTAGAATCAATACAAGTGTCAGTTCCAAAAGAGCAGTCAGGGCTAGATAATGGAGATTAAGTGACTTGCCCAAGGTCACACATCTAAAAATATCTGAGGTCCTATTTGAACCCAGGACTTCCCATCTCTGGGCCTGGCTCTCTATCCACTGAGCCATCTAGCTGCCCCTTAGCATTATTTTCAAAGAGAAGTTACAATCCATGACAAGAAAGAGAATAAGTCAAGTAGGACTAATAACATCTCTGAGGCTTGGGCTAATTAAAAGCATCTGGATGGCCATTAACAAGAAACAGAGATGCTGGTACTCCACACATCCTCAGCAGCAGATTCCTTGGGCCTTAATTAGTTGCCATGGAAAAGGAGGCTCTCTAGATCTCCAGAAAGGTGAGCTGGAGTGTCTGAGTCCTATATGGAGTCATCTCCCTAAATGCTGGTTCGTGGGGATGCCACACATTGTCAGAGACAAATGCATCTCATCTCTCCTACTGTTCCTGGCTCCTCCTTTCCCGGACCTCAGGACAGTGCCTTAATGAGGAAAGAAAAGTTAAAAAAAAATAAGAAAATAAAGTTGCTTGTCTATTTGTAATAAATGCAATGAAGTCATATTTCGGTAACTGACTGGGCAACAGAAGGACCACTGGGTGTCATGCCTAGCGAGACTTCCATCTCTGGCTACAAACGAACCTAAGCATTCTAAATCCAATAATGACACCAAAAACTCATAATCCTGCACCAACTATATAGAGGACAAGCCTGCCTGCTTAGCCTGATTTTTATAAGATTAAAACAGATAAAGTGCTTATGAGGTCCTGCTTTTGCTATGCCACAAGACCCACTTCTTAAGACCACCAACGAAACAGATATCCAAAAAACTGGTGTCTGGGGGCAGCTAAGCAGCTCAGAGAATTGAGAACCAGGTCTGGAAATGGGAGGTCCTAGATTCAAATCTGGCCTCAGATACTTCCTAGCTACGTGACCCTGAGCAAGTCGCATAATCTCCAGTTGCCTAGCTCTTATTCTTCTGCCTTGGAACCAGTACACAATATTGTTTGTTTCTAAGATGGAAGGTAAGCATTTAAAAAGAAAAAAAAAAGAACTGATGTATTTGTTATTCAGTCATGCCTCGTTCGTGACCCCATTTGGAGTTTTCTTGGCAGAGATGCTGAGTGATTTGCCATTTCCTTCTCCAGCTCATTTTACAGATGGGGAAACAGAGGCAAACAAGATGAAGTGGCTGACATAAGTCTGAGGCTAGATCTGAACTTACAAAAATGAGTCTTTTTGACTCCAGGCCATCTAGCTGCCCTGCTGATGCATTCAACTTACCCATCTTCCTCTATGAACAGATAACTTAAAATTGTATTAACAAAATCACTTTCTATAATTCTCTACTTCCTTGAAGACTGGTGTTAATGGAGTAGCCATAGGAAGCAGCTCTGGCCTCCATCCTGGTAGAGATAAGAATTCTGAATTCCCCACATATTAATTATTTTGAGTTCCAGCCAGTTAACTTTGCCTTCAACAGGACACCCTCCAGTGTTACTCAAATCGTCATTGAAAACATGCATTAGCCTGTTTATTCCCAGCACCTATCTCTCCATTGGTCTTCAACTTTCCCTCCCCCACATTGTGATTCCTTAAAGGTTGTGACATTCCATGATTCACGTACTGTATACTGGAGTGCCACAAGAAGAATACTGGTGTTAAATGAAAGCTCTTTGTTTCAGGGAGAAGCTTAAGATCATTGAAATTATTGTGGAACACTGATTGCTGATTATTGCTTTAGAGCCTAATTCTGAAAAGATATTACTTATTTTTACATTATTTCCTTTGGTATTCTAGATCTTTTGTTCCTACAAATGTATTCCACAGCTACCGTGTTTGTCAGAGGCTAGATTTGAATTCATATCTTCCTGAGTCCATGCCTAGCACTTTAGCTACTGCCTCACCTACCTACCCTGCCTTGCCCTGAGGATTATAGTCGATAATCCTCATCGATGCTGATAATCCTTGTTTATGTATATAATCTTCATAAAGATTTTATAAAGATGAGGGAATAGGTGAGTCAGTAGTCATTGATGATTTCTAGATTAATTTTTATGTGATAATCTTGGTCGTGATTTTTTAAGTCATTCAATAACTCTCCCTCTTTCAGATATCTTGAGAATCAATCTCTTAATACTCTCAAAATTGGTATACCTTTAACTTGGGCTTTTTTCTGCCTATACTTAGTTTGGCCTAGTTTCATTTCCCATCTTCATTTTTCTAGTGCCATTTCCCTTCATAAAGAATATCCAGAGGGGGCAGCTGGATAGCTCAGTGGTCCTAGGTTCAAATCCGGCCTCAGCCACTTCCCAGCTGTGTGACCCTGGGCAAGTCACTTGACCCCCATTGCCTACCCTTGCCAATCTTCCACCTATAAGTCAATACACAGAAGTTAAGGGTTTAAAATTAAAAAACAAAATTAAAAAAAAAAGAATATCCAGGACAGGGATGGTAGTTTTCAGATAAAATGTTTACAACATCATCAATGAAGAAAATCGCTTGTTACAAAGAAGAAGACAGAGCTGTTACATTTTTTGTCTGTTTTGTTATCCTTCTGTTTTTATTTTTAAGTGCTCTTGGGATTATATCTTAATTTAATTTCACTCCAAGCTTTCAGCAAACTCATTTTCCCTTCATTTTTCTTACTGTTTTATGAGGTGATACTATTCATAATCTTTCACCACCATTCTCTGTAAGGTTTTGCAAATAAGTTTATACTTTAAATTATTATTGCCAGGTCTCTCCATTTGGCATGGATCACCCAAATCTACATGCTCATAAATTTCTCTAGACTAGTACTAAAACCTACCACTGATCTCAAGAGAAGCAAAAAAAAAGTAAATAAATGTGAGTGATCTTCCAAGAGAGGAAAAGGTTGATGGATATCTTTTGGAAAACATGGACTTTTTAAAAAACCCACACCTTCAGTCTTAGAATCTATACTGTGTATTGGTTTCAAGGCAGAAGAGCAGTGAGGGTTAGGCAATGGGGAGGAAAGTGCCTTGCCCAGAGTCACACAGCTAGGAAGTGTCTAAGACCAGATTTCAACCCAGGACCTCCCATCTCTAGGTTTGGCTCTCAATACATTGAGCCAATATGGACATTTTCTTAAATGTTCCTAAATACTTAAAAATGTATGTCTTTCAATTCTAATATAACTATAAAGTGTCCTTAGAATCACTAAGCATTCCAAAATGAAACCAGTTACATACTTCCCACCATTTTTATAGGTTCAGGCTCTATTTTACACACACATGCACATATATATATATATATATATATATATATATATATATAATATCACACACACACACACACACACACACACACACACACACCTTTTTTTTCTACACTGGACTTAGACTTGAGATTTCATTCGCATAGAGAGCCCAAATAGAAGAAAGTCCCTCTATCATCCTCTACCAATGCAGATCAGGACAACTTGATGGTTTATGTCTAGTTACTCCTCCTGCCTAGACAGCTGGAGGGGTTAAATGACTCACCCAGAGTCACTTGGCCACTGTTTATCACATGTGGGTCTTTAACTCAATTGATCTTTCTGACAGAGAATCCCAGAGCAAATGGTTAGACCATTCTCTTTCCATTCCACAACACTGCTTCCCTCCTTACACCTAATCTGAGCAATTAGCAGAGGTCCTAAACCTTATGGGACCTCTGGGATGCTGTGGGACCAAAGGGCTGATGTTCTCTGGGGGGAATTGGCAGCAGAGAACCTGATGGTTCTGTCAGCCAGATCCAAATATATGTAAATGATGCTCGAAAGTAGATGAAAAAAAGAAAAAGAAAGAAAGAAAGAAAAGAAAATGGGTTAGTTGCTTAGCAAAAAAATGACCTTCTTTCTTAATTCCCTGTACACCTCTCAGGCTGCCCTTTGCCTTTAATAACATCTTTGTCTGCTTCTTCCCATTCCAGAATGTCCTATTTAAAATTAATAGAGGAAGGTCAGTGGGCAGTGGAGGAAGGAGCAAGGATGAGATGGACACATACAGTTCAATTTGTCCCAGGATTCACTACCACCACCACCATTACCCCCAAAAGTGATCCTTCCCACTCCTACAAAAAATAATAATAATAACATTGTTTTGTAAATTAAGTTGTGGTTTGATTGGTTATTTTTCTCCTTTAACTTCTGAATCTCTAGTTTATATATTAGATCAGCAGAGCAGACTCAAAAATCAAACACTCTGTCTAGGCTTAGCGTACTAGCTGGGGAAAAGAACTGTGGCTGCTACAGCTTTCAGCGAGGGAAGGCTTTTTAAATAATCATCTTAGAACAGTGTACTCTGGCCTAGTAGAGTGATTTAGACTAAATGACAGTAGACTTCTCCTAAGAAGCTGGAGGGAGGAAGTAAGAAATAAGTGTATCTTCATGGTATTATTTGCAGAAGAAAGTTGTGGCACCCTAAATAAATAAATAACGAAATAAATAAATAAATAGATGAACAAGCAAATAAATGAGTGAGTGAATGAATAATGATGATGATGATAATGATGATGATGATAATAATAATAATAGAGCAGTGCTAAGTTAATACCATACTTTGGAGTAAAGCAGAGACCAGATGAGAGGGATCCTTAGGAAAGGCAGCTCTGGATATTAGTAAGTCTAGCTAAATCCATCTCCTTGTACAGAAGGTGAGGAATTACTTGTGAGAATTGCCAGTGGAGCCACCAGTTGAGTTTTGGAAACAAGTAGCAAAGTTAGGGGCCAATATCAGGGTAAACAAGAAAACAACCAGAGAAAACAGCCAGTAGAAGAGGTCAATTGCACATATGCGTGCACACACACATGCACACACACACACTCCTCGGTCGCCTGCCAAAATTTCTCGTCCTTCCTTATGAAAAATTGAAAGCAAATAAACATTTGAACCAGGCCAGCTTAGGAGGTAAACTTCCAGAAAAGAAAAAACAGCCCCTCTGGTTTTTAATAAAAGAAAAGTTTAAAATTTTAAAGTGGCACTAAAATTGGAACCACAGGGTCATGCAAACACAGGAGAGAACAATGATAGCCATGTCCCTCCCAGAAATGGAAATTAATCTGACTGAGCAAACAGCCATTTATAAAACCAAGATAGTCCTTTATGAGGTTCCAAAGACTATTCCTAGTCTTATGGCTTTGCCTCCTAGGTGGAGCAGGAATATGCTAGATACCATCGATTCACCTCAATACCCGATCCCTGCCTTGCAAAGCCTTCACCAAACCTTGGTATGGAGAGGGAGAGCAAGGGAAGAGGATTTCATTTGGAACAGAACTCTGATCTACCCAAAGCCCGTCATCCTCTCTTCCTGTAGCAGCTTCATGGTAAAATCCAATAAAAACTCAACATGTTGGGGGAAAAAAAATGAAGCTGTGAATTGATTCAAGCCATTCTGGAGAGCAATTTGGAACCATGCCCAAAGGGCCCATAAAACTGTGCATACCCTTTGACCCAGCAAGATCACTAGAAGGTCTGTATCCCAAAGAGATCCAAGATTGGGGAAAAGGTTCTACTTGTGCAAAAAAAATATTTATAGCATCTCTTTTCATGATTGAAAAGAACTGGAAACTGAAGGGATGTCCATCAATTGGGGAAAGGCTGAACAAATTGTGCTATATGGTTGTAATAGAATAAGAAAAGATATAAAGACAAAAAAATAACAAAATAACCTGGAAAGACTTGTATGAAGTGAGCAGAATCAGGAGTATGTTGTACACAGTAAGAGCAATAATGTACGATGATCAGCTGTAAATGACTTAACTATTATGGGCAATGAAAGGATTCAGAACAACTCCAAGGGACTCATGATGAAAAAAGCTGTCAACTGCCATAGAAGGGACTGACAGAGTGTGAATGCAGATTGAAACATGCCATTCTTCACTTTATTTCCTCCATGAATTTTTCTCTCGTGTAAATGATATGTGTCTTCTTTCACAATACAATGAGCCTGGAAATATATGCTGCATGATAACACATGTTCAACCCATGTCATCTAACCTGCCATCATGGGAAGGGGAAAGGAGTGGGAGGGATAGAGGGAAAGAACATGGATCTCAAAATGTCAGAAAATAATTATTTAAAAATTGCATCAGGGAAGGAAGAAACAGAAGGAGTGTTATCTCTGAAAAAGGGAGAGAAGACCTCAAATTGAAACAGGGGGACCATTTTTCAGCAGTGATACAGAGCTGGGAATTCTTGGTCATTTGTGGATTAATCTACTTCTTAACCTAAAGATTCTAGGGGATCAAGGATCCTTTGATTTGTAGAGGTCTTAATTTTTTTTAACTTTTACTTTCCGTCCTAGGACAGAAGGGCAAAGTCTAGGCAAATGGAGTTAAATGACTTGCTCAGAGTCACACAGCTAAGAAGTGTCTGAGGCCAGATTTTAACCCAGGCCTTCCTAGTTCCAGGCCTGGTACTCTATCCACTGTGTCATGTAGTTGTACCTGTCATTTAAAAAATGTTTTCTGTTAATTATATTTCAATAAAGTTGATTTCCTTTATGCTCCTACATATTTTAGTTTATACATTTAAAAACATCTTTCTGAGAAACAATTCATAGGCTTCAGCAAACTGCCAAAGGGGCCCATGAAACAGAAAGATTAAGAAATCTTGGTCTAGACAGTCTCCAAGTTTCTAAATCTAAAACCATATAATCCTACATCTCTTTCCTTCCAGTTCACAACTCCAGGCTCTTGGCCTTATTGTCATTTATTCAACAAAAGTTTTATGAAGTACCTGCTATAAGAGTAACTCACAATAAGAGAATATTTTATAGTGTTTAGCCCAAACACACAATGTGGGCTGCACATTAGAGTCAAGATGACTTGAATTCAAGGGCTATCTCCAATCCATATTAGCTACTGAACCAGAGACAAATCATTTAAGCCCATAGCTCTCTAAGATTCAAAACAGCAGCATTATTGGCCATCTGAATTGAGAGAGGGAGTTCCTTCACTGGGCAGGAATTCCCAATACTATTGAAATTACATGAGGGAGGGAGGGAA